>NW_027597310.1:0-87793 GCF_964194155.1 Cetorhinus maximus
GGATCGCGAGGGAGGTGGAAGGGAGGGGGAGGAGGACAGGGAGGGAGGGAAGTGATGGGGGAAAGGGCAGGGAGGGGAGAGGAGAGGTCGGGGAGGGTAGTGGATGGGGAGCAGGGGGGAAGAGTGGGGGTCGAGCTGAGGGGGAGCAGATGGGGGGACAGAGGGTGATGGAAGTGAGGGGACCGAGTACGGGGATGGATTAAGAGGGGGAGACGGAGGGGTGGAGGGAGATGAAGGGGTTTAACCGGGACCCTCACTGTCGGCCTCAGCTCCAAGATTGGGAGGTTACCGCACCCCCCCACCCCCCAACATCGCTCCTTGACCGTGCGTCATCGGACTGCCTCCCCCTCCCCGCCCCCCTCCCCCTCCCCGCCCCCCTCTCCCCCTCTCCCCGCCCCCCTCTCCCCTCTCCCCGCCCCCCTCTCCCCCTCTCCCCGCCCCCCTCTCCCCCTCTCCCCGCCCCCCTCTCCCCCTCTCCCGCCCCCCTCTCCCCCTCTCCCCGCCCCCCTCTCCCCCTCTCCCCGCCCCCCTCTCCCCGCCCCCCTCTCCCCGCCCCCCTCTCCCCCTCTCCCCGCCCCCCCTCTCCCCCTCTCCCCGCCCCCCCTCTCCCCCTCTCCCCGCCCCCCCCTCTCCCCCTCTCCCCGCCCCCCCTCTCCCCCTCTCCCCGCCCCCCCTCTCCCCCTCTCCCCGCCCCCCCTCTCCCCCTCTCCCCGCCCCCCCTCTCCCCCTCTCCCCGCCCCCCCTCTCCCCCTCTCCCCGCCCCCCTCTCCCCCTCTCCCCGCCCCCCCCTCTCCCCCTCTCCCCGCCCCCCCTCTCCCCCTCTCCCGCCCCCCCTCTCCCCCTCTCCCCGCCCCCCCTCTCCCCCTCTCCCCGCCCCCCCTCTCCCCCTCTCCCCGCCCCCCCTCTCCCCCCCCTCTCCCCGCCCCCCTCTCCCCCTCTCCCCGCCCCCCCTCTCCCCGCCCCCCCTCTCCCCGCCCCCCCTCTCCCCGCCCCCCCTCTCCCCGCCCCCCCTCTCCCCGCCCCCCCTCTCCCCGCCCCCCCTCTCCCCGCCCCCCCTCTCCCCGCCCCCCCCTCTCCCCGCCCCCCTCTCCCCGCCCCCCCTCTCCCCCTCTCCCCGCCCCCCCTCTCCCCTCTCCCCGCCCCCCCTCTCCCCCTCTCCCCGCCCCCCTCTCCCCCTCTCCCCGCCCCCCTCTCCCCCTCTCCCCGCCCCCCTCTCCCCCTCTCCCCGCCCCCTCTCCCCCTCTCCCCGCCCCCCTCTCCCCCTCTCCCCGTCCCCCTCTCCCCCTCTCCCCCTCTCCCCCTCTCCCCCTCTCCCCCTCTCCCCCTCTCCCCGTCCCCCTCTCCCCCTCTCCCCCTCTCCCCTCTCCCCCTCTCCCCCTCTCCCCCTCTCCCCCTCTCCCCGTCCCCCTCTCCCCCTCTCCCCGTCCCCCTCTCCCCCTCTCCCCGTCCCCCTCTCCCCCTCTCCCCGTCCCCCTCTCCCCCTCTCCCCGTCCCCCTCTCCCCCTCTCCCCGTCCCCCTCTCCCCCTCTCCCCGTCCCCCTCTCCCCCTCTCCCCGTCCCCCTCTCCCCTCTCCCCGTCCCCCTCTCCCCCTCTCCCCGTCCCCCTCTCCCCCTCTCCCCGTCCCCCTCTCCCCCTCTCCCCGTCCCCTCTCCCCCTCTCCCCGTCCCCCTCTCCCCCTCTCCCCGTCCCCCTCTCCCCCTCTCCCCGTCCCCCTCTCCCCGTCCCCCTCTCCCCGTCCCCCTCTCCCCGTCCCCCTCTCCCCGTCCCCCTCTCCCCGTCCCCCTCTCCCCGCCCCCCTCTCCCCGTCCCCCTCTCCCCCTCTCCCCGTCCCCCTCTCCCCGCCCCCCTCTCCCCGCCCCCCCTCTCCCCGCCCCCCTCTCCCCGCCCCCCTCCCCTCTCCCCGTCCCCCTTCCCCCTCTCCCCGTCCCCCTTCCCCCTCTCCCCGTCCCCCTCTCCCCGTCCCCTCTCCCCGTCCCCCTCTCCCCGTCCCCCTCTCCCCGTCCCCCTCTCCCCCTCTCCCCGTCCCCCTCTCCCCGCCCCCCTCTCCCCGTCCCCCTCTCCCCCTCTCCCCGTCCCCCTCTCCCCGCCCCCCTCTCCCCGCCCCCCCCTCTCCCCGCCCCCCTCTCCCCGCCCCCCTCTCCCCGCCCCCCTTCCCCCTCTCCCCGTCCCCCTTCCCCCTCTCCCCGTCCCCCTTCCCCCTCTCCCCGTCCCCCTTCCCCCTCTCCCCGTCCCCCTTCCCCCTCTCCCCGTCCCCCTTCCCCCTCTCCCCGTCCCCCTTCCCCCTCTCCCCGTCCCCCTTCCCCCTCTCCCCGTCCCCCTTCCCCCTCTCCCCGTCCCCCTTCCCCCTCTCCCCGTCCCCCTTCCCCCTCTCCCCGTCCCCCTCTCCCCGTCCCCCTTCCCCTCTCCCCGTCCCCCTTCCCCCTCTCCCCGTCCCCCTTCCCCCTCTCCCCGTCCCCCTTCCCCCTCTCCCCGTCCCCCTTCCCCCTCTCCCCGTCCCCCTTCCCCCTCTCCCCGTCCCCCTTCCCCCTCTCCCCGTCCCCCTTCCCCCTCTCCCCGTCCCCCTTCCCCCTCTCCCCGTCCCCCTTCCCCCTCTCCCCGTCCCCCTTCCCCCTCTCCCCGTCCCCCTTCCCCCTCTCCCCGTCCCCCTTCCCCCTCTCCCCGTCCCCCTTCCCCCTCTCCCCGTCCCCCTTCCCCCTCTCCCCGTCCCCCTTCCCCCTCTCCCCGTCCCCCTTCCCCCTCTCCCCGTCCCCCTTCCCCCTCTCCCCGTCCCCCGTCCCCCTCCCCGTCCCCCGTCCCCCTCTCCCCGTCCCCTCTCCCCCTCTCCCCCTCTCCCCGTCTCCCCGTCCCCCTTCCCCCTCTCCCCGTCCCCCTCTCCCCGTCCCCCTCTCCCCGTCCCCCTCTCCCCGTCCCCCTCTCCCCCTCTCCCCGTCCCCCTCTCCCCCTCTCCCCGTCCCCCTCTCCCCCTCTCCCCCTCTCCCCGTCTCCCCGTCCCCCTTCCCCCTCTCCCCGTCCCCCTCTCCCCGTCCCCCTCTCCCCGTCCCCCTCTCCCCGTCCCCCTCTCCCCCTCTCCCCGTCCCCCTCTCCCCCTCTCCCCGTCCCCCTCTCCCCCCTCTCCCCGTCCCCCTCTCCCCCTCTCCCCGTCCCCCTCTCCCCCTCTCCCCGTCCCCCTCTCCCCCTCTCCCCGTCCCCCTCTCCCCCTCTCCCCGTCCCCCTCTCCCCCTCTCCCCGTCCCCCTCTCCCCCTCTCCCCGTCCCCCTCTCCCCCTCTCCCCGTCCCCCTCTCCCCGTCCCCCTCTCCCCGTCCCCCTTCCCCCTCTCCCCGTCCCCCTTCCCCCTCTCCCCGTCCCCCTTCCCCCCGTCCCCCGTCCCCCTCTCCCCGTCCCCCGTCCCCCTCTCCCCGTCCCCCGTCCCCCGTCCCCCTCTCCCCGTCCCCCTCTCCCCGTCCCCCTTCCCCCTCTCCCCGTCCCCCTCTCCCCCGTCCCCCTCTCCCCGTCCCCCTCTCCCCGTCCCCCTTCCCCCTCTCCCCGTCCCCCTCTCCCCGTCCCCCTCTCCCCGTCCCCCTCTCCCCGTCCCCTTCCCCCTCTCCCCGTCCCCTTCCCCCTCTCCCCGTCCCCCTCTCCCCGTCCCCCTCTCCCTGTCCCCCTCTCCCCGTCCCCCGTCCCCCTCTCCCTGTCCCCCTCTCCCCGTCCCCCGTCCCCCTCTCCCCCGTCCCCCTCTCCCCCGTCCCCCTCTCCCCCGTCCCCCTCCCCCACCGGGAGGGGCCATCCCCCTGGGGACGGGCGAGGACCCTCAGCGGGAAGACAGAGGGAGAGGGTTGGAGGGGCGGAGGAATGAAGGGGCAGAGCGATTGCTTGGGAGGGGGGGGTGGGGGGCATGTAAAAAGCAGCCGGCGGCGGCGGCGGTGAGGTGGTTCCTGAGCTTCGGGCTCGTCGACCAGAAGCAAAAAAACACCAACTCCGCCCCTTTTGCGAAGCCCCACACGGCCGACTGACCGACCGACCGACCAACCGGCTGACCGCTTCTGTCGCTTTCTCTCCACCAGGGTCGGTGGGGGACGGACCTCAAGCCGCTCGGTCCGAGAGAGCCCGGCTCGGGACCGGGTCTCCCGCGGCGCACAGAGCAGCGGCGGCGGCGGTGCTGGTGGTGGTGGTGCCGACGACCATGAGCGAGGGCGAGGGGCTGCGGGCGCTGGAGCTGCGCCAGCGGGCGGTGCTCGCTCTGGGCATGGCGCCGGCAGCAGGACTGGCCGGCCTCCTCCAGGACGTCATCGCGGCCGGCTGCCCACTGGAGGACAAGTACCTGGAGGTGAACGTGACCAGCATCCTCTGGGAGAACATGGCGGCCATGGTAAGCGCGCCGGAACGTTCCGGATTGGGGGTTGGTGGGGTGGTGGTGGTGGGGGCTGGGCCCAGCGTTTATTGCCCCATCCCCTAATTGCCCCCTTGAGAAGGTGGTGGGTGAGCCGCCTTCTTGAGCCGCTGCAGTCCCCTGTGGTGTAGGTACACCCACCGTGCTGTTAGGGTGGGAGATTCCCCAGGATTTTGACCCGGCGACAGTGAAGGGACGGCCGATATATTCCCAAGTCGGGACGGCGAGTGTGGCTCGGAGGGGGAACTTCCGGGTGGAGGTGTTCCCCGTGCGTCTGCTGCCCTCGTCCTTCTAGACGGTAGCGGTCGTGGGTTTGGAAGGTGCTGTCGAAGGAGCCTCGGCGAGTTGCTGCAGTGCATCTTGTAGATGGTACACACACTGCTGCCATTGTGCGTCGGTGGTGGAGGGAGTGAATGTTGGTGGATGGGGTGCCGATCAAGTTACCGTGCTGTACCTGTCCTGGGAGTGTTTGATGGGGACAGTGTAGAGGGAGCTTTACTCTGTATCTAACCCTGTGCTGTACCTGTCCTGGGAGTGTTTGATGGGGACAGTTTAGAGGGAGCTTTACTCTGTATCTAACCCCGTGCTGTACCTGTCCTGGGATTGTTTGATGGGGACAGTGTAGAGGGAGCTTTACTCTGTATCTAACCCCGAGCTGTACCTGTCCTGGGAGTGTTTGATGCGGACAGTCTGGAAGGAGCTTTAATCTGTGCACAGCAAGATCCCACTATCAGCTCCATGAGTATGACCGGGTTTTCTATTTGTTCTTTCAGCCATGTTGTTGTGGGTGATAATTGCGGGCCCCAGGGTGCAGGGAATAATCTCCCCTCCCCACCCCTCCCCTCCCCACCCCTCCCCTCCCCACCCCTCCCCTCCCCACCCCTCCCCTCCCCTCCCCACCCCTCCCCTCCCCTCCCCTCCCCTCCCCTCCCCACCCCTCCCCTCCCCACCCCTCCCCTCCCCTCCCCTCCCCTCCCCTCCCCTCCCCTCCCCTCCTCTCCTCTCCCCACCCCTCCCCTCCCCACCCCACCCCTGCCCTCCCCTCCCCTCCCCACTCCACTCCCCATGTTCTGTCCCCTCCCCCCTCCCCTTCAGTAAGGACCGCAAGGATTCCTTAGGCTAACCCAAGGGAGTGGACGGATTCCTGGTTTTTAAACGCCGTGTTCCAAAGAAGAAGAGAACTCCCTCCACAGCGCCCGCCACTCAGTCATAGAAGCACACGAACATGCCAGTTAGGAGCAGGGCAAGGCCACTCGGCCCCTCGAGCCTGCTCCGCCATTCAGCAAGATGGCGGCCGATCTGATTGTAACCTCGACCCCCCACTCGCGCCGACACCCCAATAACCTTTCACCCCCCCCCCCCCGCACTTATCAAGAATCTATCTCGATCCGCCTTAAAAATACTCCAAGACTCCGCTTCCACCGCCTTTCGAGGAAGAGATTTCCAAAGACTCGCTGCCCTCTGAGAGAAAAAATTTCTCCTCGTCTCCGTCCTAAATGTGCGACCCCCTTATTTTTAAACAGTGACCCCCGCCCCCCCCACCAGTTCTAGATTCTCCCACCAGAGGAAACATCCTCTCCACATCCGCCCTGTCCAGACCCCCTCAGGATCTTAAAAGGTTTCAATCGAGTCGCCTCTCACTCTCCTAAAACTCCGCGGGTACAAGCCCGTCCTGTGCAACCTTCCCTCATACGACAGGATGCCCATCCCTGGTGTTAGTCTGGTAAACCTTCTCTGAACTGCTTCCAACGCATTCACATCCTTCCTTAAATGAGGAGACAGATACCGTACACAGGAATAGAAAGACTCCACCGAGAGCATCGACTCTGTCGCGGGACCTTTGAGAGATAGTTACGTTCAATCTACAAAGCTCCTGGGCTGATGAGAGCGATCACAGGACTTTCCCTGCGGCGGTGGAGGGGAGGCTTGAGGAGAGGGGAATGGTGGGAAACAGAGGTGCTGCAGTGCACCCCCCAGTGGACCGGAGGGGGGAATAACCGCGTGACCGTGTTTACATAGGGGACGCCCATTGTCGCGGCGGAGGCCCGAGCGAGCCGCAACTGAACGCGCCCCCTGGGGGAGGCGGTGAGGAACTGTTGCTCATCGCTCTCCCCCCAGTCCCCCATAACCCGTCCGCACTCACACTGTCTCTTTCCATTGCCGATACAGCCCAGCGACGGACTAGTCAACATCGGCAGAGCCCTGAACATCCTGGAGAAATATGGGCGCAACCTCCTGGCCGCAAACAAACCCAAATTCTGGAGGGCGTGAAATTTAACAACCCGGTCTTCAAAACTACCGTGGACGGAATCCAGGTAAGGACTCGAGAGAGGCCAGTCCGAGTATCGATATCTCCCTGAGAGAGAGAGGGGACTGACAGACACCAGTCAGTGTACAGATATCACCCTCAGACAGAGAAGGGACTGAGAGACACCAGTCAGTGTACAGATATCTCCCTGAGAGAGAGGGACTGAGAGACACCAGTCAGTGTACAGATAACTCCCTGAGAGAGAGGGGACTGAGAGACACCAGTCAGTGTACAGATATCTCCCTGAGAGAGAGAGGGGACTGAGAGACACCAGTCAGTGTACAGATATCTCCCTGAGAGAGAGGGGACTGAGAGACACCAGTCAGTGTAAAGATATCTCCCGGAGAGAGAGGGGACTGAGAGACACCAGTCAGTGTACAGCTTTCTCCCTGAGAGACAGGGGACTGAGAGACACCAGTCAGTGTACAGATATCTCCCTGAGGGAGAGGGGGTACTGAGAGACCGAGTCAGTGTACAGATATCTCCCTGAGAGAGAGGGGTCTGAGAAACACCAGTCAGTGTACAGATATCTCCCTGAGAGAGAGGGGACTGAGAGACACCAGTCAGTGTACAGATATCTCCCTGAGAGAGAGAGAGGGGACTGAGAGGACACCAATCAGTGTACAGATATTTCCCAGAGAGAGAGGGGACTGAGAGACACCAGTCAGTGTACAGATATCTCCCTGGGAGAGAGAGGGGACTGAGAGACGCCAGTCAGTGTACAGATATATCCCTGAGAGAGAGAGGGGACTGAGAGACGCCAGTCAGTGTACAGATATCTCCCTGAGAGAGAGGGGGGACTGAGAGACACCGGCCAGTGTACAGATATCTCCCTGAGAGAGAGAGGGGACTGAGAGACACCAGTCAGTGTACAGATATCACCCTCAGACAGAGAGGGGACTGAGAGACACCAGTCAGTCTACAGATATCTCCCTGAGAGAGGGGGGACTGAGAGACACCAGTCAGTGTACAGATACCTCCCTGAGGGAGAGGGGGGCTGAGAGACACCTGTCAGTGTACAAATATCCCCCCTGAGAGAGAGAGAGGTCTGAGAGACACCAGTCAGTGTACAGATAGCTCCCTGAGAGAGAGGGGACTGAGAGACACCAGTCAGTGTACAGAAGTCTTCCTGAGGGTGAGGGGACTGAGAGACACCAGTCAGTGTATAGATATCTCCCTGAGGGAGAGGGGACTGAGACACACCAGTCAGTGTATAGATATCTCCCTGAGGGAGAGGGGACTGAGAGACACCAGTCAGTGTACAGATATCTCCTTGAGGGAGAGTGAACTGAGAGACACCGGTCAGTGTTCAGATATCTCCCTGAGGTAGAGGGGATGAGAGACACCAGTCAGTGTACAGATATCTTCCTGAGAGAGAGGGGGGATTGAGAGACACCAGTCAGTGTACAGATATCTTCCTCAGAGAGAGAGGGGACTTCGAGACACCAGTCAGTGTACAGATATCTCCCTGAGGGAGAGGGGACTGAGAGACACCAGTCAGTGCACAGATATGTCCCTGAGAGAGAGGGGTACTGAGAGACACCAGTCAGTGTACAGATATCTCCCTGACAGAAAAGGGACTGAGTGGCACTAGTCTTTGTACAGATATCGCCCTGAGAGAGAGGGGACTGAGAGACACCAGTCAGTGTACAGATATCTCCCAGAGTGGGAGGGGACTGAGAGACACCAGTCAGTGTACAGATATCTCCCTGGGAGAGAGAGGGGACTGAGAGACACCAGTCAGTATACAGATATCTCCCTGAGAGAGAGAGGGGACTGAGAGACGCCAGTCAGTGTACGGATATCTACCTGAGAGAGAGGGGGGACTGAGAGACACCAGTCACTGTACAGATATCTCCCTGAGAGTGATGGGACTGAGAGATACCAGTCATCGTACCAATATCATCCTGAGGGAGAGGGGACTGAGAGACACCAGTCAGTGCACAGATATCTCCCTGAGAGAGAGGGGTATTGAGAGACACCAGTCAGTGTACAGACATCTCCCTGAGAGAGATGGGGCTGAGAGATAACAGTCATCGTACCGATATCACCCTGAGGGAGAGGGGACTGAGAGACACCAGTCAGTGTACAGATATCTCCCTGAGAGAGAGGGGACTGAGAGACACCAGTCAGTGTACAGATATCTCCATGAGAGAGAGAGGGGACTGAGAGACACCTGTCAGTGTACAGATATCTCCTTGAGGTAGAGTGGACTGAGAGACACCGGTCAGTGTACAGATATCTCCCAGAGGTAGAGGGGATGAGAGACACCAGTCAGTGTACAGATATCTCCCTGAGAGAGAGGGGGGATTGAGAGACATCAGTCAGTGTACAGATATCTCCCTGACAGAGTGAGAGAGGGGACTGAGAGACACCAGTCAGTGTACGGCTATCTCCCTGAGGGAGAGGGGACTGAGAGACAACAGTCAGTGCACAGATATGTCCCTGAGAGAGACGGGTACTGAGAGACACCAGTCAGTCTACAGACATCTCCCTGAGAGAGAGTGGGACTGAGAGACACCAGTCAGTGTACAGATATCTCCCTGAGAGAGAGGGGACTGAGAGACACCAGTCAGTGTACAGATAACTCCCTGAGAGAGAGGGGACTGAGAGACACCAGTCAGTGTACAGATATCTCCCTGAGAGAGAGAGGGGACTGAGAGACACCAGTCAGTGTACAGATATCTCCCTGAGAGAGAGGGGACTGAGAGACACCAGTCAGTGTAAAGATATCTCCCGGAGAGAGAGGGGACTGAGAGACACCAGTCAGTGTACAGCTTTCTCCCTGAGAGACAGGGGACTGAGAGACACCAGTCAGTGTACAGATATCTCCCTGAGGGAGAGGGGGTACTGAGAGACGAGAGTCAGTGTACAGATATCTCCCTGAGAGAGAGGGGTCTGAGAAACACCAGTCAGTGTACAGATATCTCCCTGAGAGAGAGGGGACTGAGAGACACCAGTCAGTGTACAGATATCTCCCTGGAAGAGAGAGGGGACTGAGAGACGCCAGTCAGTGTGCAGATATCTCCCTGAGAGAGAGAGGAGACTGAGAGACGCCAGTCAGTGTACAGATATCTCCCTGAGAGAGAGGGCGGGGACTGAGAGACACTAGCCAGTGTGCAGATATCTCCCTGAGAGAGAGAGGGGACTGACAGACACCAGTCAGTGTACAGATATCACCCTCAGACAGAGAAGGGACTGAGAGACACCAGTCAGTGTACAGATATCTCCCTGAGAGAGAGGGGACTGAGAGACACCAGTCATTGTACAGATATCTCCCTGAGAGAGAGGGGGGCTGAGAGACACCACTCAGTGTACAGATGTCCCCCCTGAGAGAGAGAGGGGACTGAGAGACACCAGTCAGTGTACAGAAAACACCCTGAGGGAGAGGGGACTGAGAGACCCCAGTCAGTATACAGATATCTCCCTGAGAGAGAGAGGGGACTGAGAGACGCCAGTCAGTGTACAGATATCTACCTGAGACAGAGGGGGGACTGAGAGACACCAGCCAGTGTACGGATATCTACCAGAGAGAGAGGGGGGACTGAGAGACACCAGCCAGTGCACAGATATCTCCCTGAGAGAGGGGACTGAGAGACACCAGTCAGTGTGCAGATATCACCCTCAGACAGAGAGGGGACTGAGAGACACCAGTCAGTGTACAGATATCACCCTCAGACAGAGAGGGGACTGAGAGACACCAGTCAGTGTACAGATATCTCCCTGAGAGAGAGGGGACTGAGAAACACCAGTCAGTGTACAGATATCTCCCTGAGAGAGAGGGGGGCTGAGAGACACCAGTCAGTGTACAGATATCCCCCCTGAGAGAGAGAGAGGTCTGAGAGACACCAGTCAGTGTACAGATATCTCCCTGAGAGAGAGAGGGGACTGAGAGACACCAGTCAGTGTACAGAAATCTTCCTGAGGGAGAGGGGACTGAGAGACACCAGTCAGTGTATAGATATCTCCCTGAGGGAGAGGGGACTGAGAGACACCAGTCAGTGTACAGATATCTCCCTGAGGGAGAGTGGACTGAGAGACACCAGTCAGTGTACAGATATCTCCCTGAGAGAGAGGGGACTGAGAGACACCAGTCAGTGTACAGATATCTCCCTGGGAGAGAGAGGGGACTGAGAGACGCCAGTCAGTGTACAGATATCTCGCTGAGAGAGAGGGGGGACTGAGAGCCACCAGCCAGTGTACAGATGTCTCCCTGAGAGAGAGAGGGGCTGAGGGACACCAGTCAGTGTACAGATATCTCCCTGAGAGAGAGGGGACTGAGAGACACCAGTCAGTGTACAGATATCTCCCTGAGGGAGAGGGGACTGAGAGATACCAGTCAGTGTACAGGTATCTCCCTGAGAGAGAGGTGACTGAGAGACACCAGTCAGTGTACAGATATCTCCCTGAGAGAGAGAGGGGACTGAGAGACACCAATCAGTGTACAGATATCTCCCTGAGAGAGATGGGACTGAGAGACACCAGTCAGTGTACAGATATCTCCCTGGGAGAGAGAGGGGACTGAGAGACGCCAGTCAGTATACAGATATCTCCCTGAGAGAAAGAGGGGACTGAGAGACGCCAGTCAGTGTACGGATATCTACCTGAGAGAGAGGGGGGACTGAGAGACACCAGCCAGTGTACAGATATCTCCCTGAGAGAGAGAGGGGACTGAGAGACACCAGTCAGTGTACAGATATCACCCTCAGACAGAGAGGGGACTGAGAGACACCAGTCAGTGTACAGATATCTCCCTGAGAGAGAGGGGACTGAGAAACACCAGTCAGTGTACAGATATCTCCCTGAGAGAGAGGGGGGCTGAGAGACACCAGTCAGTGTACAGATATCCCCCCTGAGAGAGAGAGAGGTCTGAGAGACACCAGTCAGTGTACAGATATCTCCCTGAGAGAGAGAGGGGACTGAGAGACACCAGTCAGTGTACAGAAATCTTCCTGAGGGAGAGGGGACTGAGAGACACCAGTCAGTGTATAGATATCTCCCTGAGGGAGAGGGGACTGAGAGACACCAGTCAGTGTACAGATATCTCCCTGAGGGAGAGTGGACTGAGAGACACCAGTCAGTGTACAGATATCTCCCTGAGGTAGAGGGGACTGAGAGACACCAGTCAGTGTACAGATATCTCCCTGAGAGAGAGGGGGGATTGAGAGACACCAGTCAGTGTACAGATATCTCCCTGAGAGAGAGGGTACTGAGAGACACCAGTCAGTGTACGGAAATCTCCCTGAGGGAGAGGGGACTGAGAGACACCAGTCAGTGTACAGATATCTACCTGAGAGAGAGGGGTATTGAGAGACACCAGTCAGTGTACAGACATCTCCCTGAGAGAGAGGGGGACTGAGAGACACCAGTGTACAGATATCTCCCTGAGGGAGAGGGGACTGAGAGACACCAGTCAGTGTTGAGACATCTCCCTGAGAGAGAGGAGACTGAGAGACACCAGTCAGTTTACAGATATCTCCCTGAGGGAGAGGGGACTGAGAGACACCAGTCAGTGTCCTGATATCTCCCTGAGGGAGAGGGACTGAGAGACACCAGTCAGTGTACAGACATCTCCCTGAGAGAGAGGAGACTGAGAGACACCAGTCAGTGTACAGATAACTCCTTGAGGGAGAGGTGACTGAGAGACACCAGTCAGTGTACAGATATCTCCCTGAGGGAGAGGGGACTGAGAGACACCAGTCAGTGTACAGATATCTCCCTGAGAGAGAGGGGACTGAGATACACCAGTCAGTGTACTGATATCTCCCTGAGGGAGAGGGGGTGCTGAGAGACACCAGTCACTGTACAGATATCTCCCTGAGAGTGATGGGACTGAGAGATACCAGTCATCGTACCAATATCATCCTGAGGGAGAGGGGACTGAGAGACACCAGTCAGTATACAGATATCTCCCTGAGGGAGAGCGACGACTCAGAGACACCAGTCAGTGTACAGATATCTCCTTGAGGGAGAGTGAACTGAGAGACACCGGTCAGTGTTCAGATATCTCCCTGAGGTAGAGGGGATGAGAGACACTAGTCAGTGTACAGATATCTTCCTGAGAGAGAGGGGGGATTGAGAGACACCAGTCAGTGTACAGATCTCTCCCTGAGAGAGAGAGAGGGGGGACTTCGAGACACCAGTCAGTGTACAGATATCTCCCTGAGAGAGAGGGGGACTGAGAGACACCAGTCAGTGTACAGACATCTCTCTGAGAGAGAGGGGACTGAGAGACACCAGTCAGTGCTCAGATATCTCCCTGAGGCAGAGGGGGGACTGAGAGACACCAGTCAGTGTACGGCTATCTCCCTGAGGGAGAGGGGACTGAGAGACAACAGTCAGTGCACAGATATGTCCCTGAGAGAGACGGGTACTGAGAGACACCAGTCAGTCTACAGACATATCCCTGAGAGAGAGTGGGACTGAGAGACACCAGTCAGTGTACAGATATCTCCCTGAGGGAGAGGGGACTGAGAGACACCAGTCAGTGTACAGACATTTCCCTGAGAGAGAGGGCAATGAGAGACACCAGTCAGTGTACCGATATCTCCCTGAGAGAGAGGGCGGGGGCTGTGAGTCACCAGTCAGTGTACAGATATCTCCCTGAGAGAGAGGGGACTGAGAGACACCAGTCAGTGTACAGATATCTCCCTGAGAGAGAGAGGGGATTCAGAGTCACCAGTCAGTGCACAGATATCTCCCTGAGAGAGAGAGGGGACTGAGAGACACCAGTCAGTGTACAGATATCTCCCTGAGAGAGAGGGGACTGAGAGACACCAGTCAGTGTACAGATATCTTCCTGAGGGAGAGGGGACTGAGATACACCAGTCAGTGTACAGATATCTCCCTGAGGGAGAGAGGGGACTGAGAGACACCAGTCAGTGTACAGATATCTCCCTGAGGGAGAGAGGGGACTGAGAGACACCAGTCAGTGTACAGATATCTCCCTGAGGGAGAGAGTGGACTGAGAGACACCAGTCAGTGTACAGATATCTCCCTGGGAGAGAGAGGGGACTGAGAGACACCAGTCACTGTACAGATATCTCCCTGGGAGAGAGGGGACTGAGAGACATCAGTCAGTGTACAGATATCTCCCTGAGGGAGAGAGGGGACTGAGAGACACCAGTCAGTGTACAGATATCTTCCTGAGGGAGAGGGGACTGAGAGACACCAGTCAGTGTACAGATATCTCCCTGAGAGAGAGGGGACTGAGAGACACCAGTCAGTGTACAGATATCTCCCTGAGGGAGAGGGGACTGAGAGACACCAGTCAGTGTGCAGATATCTCCCTGAGAGAGAGGGGACTGAGAGACACCAGTCAGTGTACAGATATCTCCCTGAGAGTGAGGGGGGATTGAGAGACACCAGTCAGTGTACAGATATCTCCCTGAGAGAGAGAGAGAGGGGACTGAGAGACACCAGTCAGTGTACAGATATCTCCCTGAGGGAGAGGGGACTGAGAGACACCAGTCATCGTACCGATATCACCCTGAGGGAGAGGGGACTGAGAGACACCAGTCAGTGTACAGGTATCTCCCTGAGAGAGAGGGGACTGAGAGACACCAGTCAGTGTACAGATATCTCCCTGAGAGAGAGAGGGGACTGAGAGACACCTGTCAGTGTACAGATATCTCCCTGAGAGAGAGAGGGGATTCAGAGTCACCAGTCAGTGCACAGATATCTCCCTGAGAGAGAGAGGGGACTGAGAGACACCAGTCAGTGTACAGATATCTCCCTGAGTGATAGGGGACTGAGAGACACCAGTCAGTGTACAGATATCTTCCTGAGGGAGAGGGGACTGAGATACACCAGTCAGTGTACAGATATCTCCCTGAGGGAGAGAGGGGACTGAGAGACACCAGTCAGTGTACAGATATCTCCCTGAGGGAGAGAGGGGACTGAAAGACACCAGTCAGTGTACAGATAACTCCCTGAGGGAGAGAGGGGACTGAGAGACACCAGTCAGTGTACAGACATCTCCCTGGGAGAGAGAGGGGACTGAGAGACAACAGTCAGTGTGCAGATATCTCCCTGAGGGAGAGAGGGGACTGAGAGACACCAGTCAGTGTACAGATATCTTCCTGAGGGAGAGGGGACTGAGAGACACCAGTCAGTGTACAGATATCTCCCTGAGAGAGAGGGGACTGAGAGACACCAGTCAGTGTACAGATATCTCCCTGAGAGAGAGAGGGGACTGAGAGACACCAGTCAGTGTACAGATATCACCCTCAGACAGAGAGGGGACTGAGAGACACCAGTCAGTGTACAGATATCGCCCTGAGAGAGGGGGGACTGAGAGACACCAGTCAGTGTACAGATATCTCCCTGAGGGAGAGGGGGGCTGAGAGACACCTGTCAGTGTACAGATATCCCCCCTGAGAGAGAGAGAGGTCTGAGAGACACCAGTCAGTGTACAGATAGCTCCCTGAGAGAGAGGGGACTGAGAGACACCAGTCAGTGTACAGAAGTCTTCCTGAGGGTGAGGGGACTGAGAGACACCAGTCAGTGTATAGATATCTCCCTGAGGGAGAGGGGACTGAGACACACCAGTCAGTGTATAGATATCTCCCTGAGGGAGAGGGGACTGAGAGACACCAGTCAGTGTACAGATATCTCCTTGAGGGAGAGTGAACTGAGAGACACCGGTCAGTGTTCAGATATCTCCCTGAGGTAGAGGGGATGAGAGACACCAGTCAGTGTACAGATATCTTCCTGAGAGAGAGGGGGGATTGAGAGACACCAGTCAGTGTACAGACATCTTCCTCAGAGAGAGAGGGGACTTCGAGACACCAGTCAGTGTACAGATATCTCCCTGAGGGAGAGGGGACTGAGAGACACCAGTCAGTGCACAGATATGTCCCTGAGAGAGAGGGGTACTGAGAGACACCAGTCAGTGTACAGATATCTCCCTGACAGAAAGGGGACTGAGTGGCACTAGTCTTTGTACAGATATCGCCCTGAGAGAGAGGGGGACTGAGAGACACCAGTCAGTGTACAGATATCTCCCAGAGTGGGAGGGGACTGAGAGACACCAGTCAGTGTACAGATATCTCCCTGAGAGAGAGGGGGACTGAGAGACACCAGTCAGTGTACAGATATCTCCCTGAGAGAGATGGGACTGAGAGATACCAGTCATCGTACAGATATCACCCTGAGGGAGAGGGGACTGAGAGACAGCAGTCAGTGTACAGATATCTCCCTGAGAGAGAGGGTGGACTGAGAGACACCAGTCAGTGTACAGATATCTCCTTGAGGGAGAGTGGACTGAGAGACAGCAGTTAGTGTACAGATATCACCCTGAGGTAGAGGGGACTGAGAGACACCAGTCAGTGTACAGATATCTCCCTGAGAGAGAGGGGGGATTGAGAGACACCAGTCAGTGTACAGAAATCTTCCTGAGAGAGAGGGGACTGAGAGACACCAGTCAGTGTACAGATATCTCCCTGAGGGAGAGGGGACTGAGAGATACCAGTCAGTGTACAGGTATCTCCCTGAGAGAGAGGTGACTGAGAGACACCAGTCAGTGTACAGATATCTCCCTGAGAGAGAGAGGGGACTGAGAGACACCAATCAGTGTACAGATATCTCCCTGAGAGAGATGGGACTGAGAGACACCAGTCAGTGTACAGATATCTCCCTGGGAGAGAGAGGGGACTGAGAGACGCCAGTCAGTATACAGATATCTCCCTGAGAGAAAGAGGGGACTGAGAGACGCCAGTCAGTGTACGGATATCTACCTGAGAGAGAGGGGGGACTGAGAGACACCAGCCAGTGTACAGATATCTCCCTGAGAGAGAGAGGGGACTGAGAGACACCAGTCAGTGTACAGATATCACCCTCAGACAGAGAGGGGACTGAGAGACACCAGTCAGTGTACAGATATCTCCCTGAGAGAGAGGGGACTGAGAAACACCAGTCAGTGTACAGATATCTCCCTGAGAGAGAGGGGGGCTGAGAGACACCAGTCAGTGTACAGATATCCCCCCTGAGAGAGAGAGAGGTCTGAGAGACACCAGTCAGTGTGCAGATATCTCCCTGAGAGAGAGGGTACTGAGAGACACCAGTCAGTGTACGGAAATCTCCCTGAGGGAGAGGGGACTGAGAGACACCAGTCAGTGTACAGATATCTACCTGAGAGAGAAGGGTATTGAGAGACACCAGTCAGTGTACAGACATCTCCCTGAGAGAGAGGGGGACTGAGAGACACCAGTGTACAGATATCTCCCTGAGGGAGAGGGGACTGAGAGACACCAGTCAGTGTTGAGACATCTCCCTGAGAGAGAGGAGACTGAGAGACACCAGTCTGTGCTCAGATATCTACCTGAGACAGAGGGGGGACTGACAGACACCAGTCAGTGTACAGACATCTCCCTGAGGGAGTGGGGTCTGAGAGACAACAGTCAGTGCACAGATATCTCCCTGAGAGAGAGGGGGGACTGAGAGACACCAGTCAGTGTACCGATATCTCCCTGAGAGAGAGGGGACTCAGAGACACCAGTCAGTGTACAGATATCTTCCTGAGGGAGAGGGGACTGTGAAACACCAATCAGTGTACAGATATCTCCCTGAGGGAGAGGGGACTGAGAGACACCAGTCAGTTTACAGATATCTCCCTGAGGGAGAGGGGACTGAGAGACACCAGTCAGTGTCCTGATATCTCCCTGAGGGAGAGGGACTGAGAGACACCAGTCAGTGTACAGACATCTCCCTGAGAGAGAGGAGACTGAGAGACACCAGTCAGTGTACAGATAACTCCTTGAGGGAGAGGTGACTGAGAGACACCAGTCAGTGTACAGATATCTCCCTGAGGGAGAGGGGACTGAGAGACACCAGTCAGTGTACAGATATCTCCCTGAGAGAGAGGGGACTGAGATACACCAGTCAGTGTACTGATATCTCCCTGAGGGAGAGGGGGTGCTGAGAGACACCAGTCACTGTACAGATATCTCCCTGAGAGTGATGGGACTGAGAGATACCAGTCATCGTACCAATATCATCCTGAGGGAGAGGGGACTGAGAGACACCAGTCAGTATACAGATATCTCCCTGAGGGAGAGCGACGACTCAGAGACACCAGTCAGTGTACAGATATCTCCTTGAGGGAGAGTGAACTGAGAGACACCGGTCAGTGTTCAGATATCTCCCTGAGGTAGAGGGGATGAGAGACACTAGTCAGTGTACAGATATCTTCCTGAGAGAGAGGGGGGATTGAGAGACACCAGTCAGTGTACAGATCTCTCCCTGAGAGAGAGAGAGGGGGGACTTCGAGACACCAGTCAGTGTACAGATATCTCCCTGAGAGAGAGGGGGACTGAGAGACACCAGTCAGTGTACAGACATCTCCCTGAGAGAGAGGGGACTGAGAGACACCAGTCAGTGCTCAGATATCTCCCTGAGGCAGAGGGGGGACTGAGAGACACCAGTCAGTGTACGGCTATCTCCCTGAGGGAGAGGGGACTGAGAGACAACAGTCAGTGCACAGATATGTCCCTGAGAGAGACGGGTACTGAGAGACACCAGTCAGTCTACAGACATATCCCTGAGAGAGAGTGGGACTGAGAGACACCAGTCAGTGTACAGATATCTCCCTGAGGGAGAGGGGACTGAGAGACACCAGTCAGTGTACAGACATTTCCCTGAGAGAGAGGGCAATGAGAGACACCAGTCAGTGTACCGATATCTCCCTGAGAGAGAGGGCGGGGGCTGTGAGTCACCAGTCAGTGTACAGATATCTCCCTGAGAGAGAGGGGACTGAGAGACACCAGTCAGTGTACAGATATCTCCCTGAGAGAGAGAGGGGATTCAGAGTCACCAGTCAGTGCACAGATATCTCCCTGAGAGAGAGAGGGGACTGAGAGACACCAGTCAGTGTAC
The DNA here is from genome assembly GCF_964194155.1 of Cetorhinus maximus. Classification (NCBI taxonomy): domain Eukaryota; kingdom Metazoa; phylum Chordata; class Chondrichthyes; order Lamniformes; family Cetorhinidae; genus Cetorhinus; species Cetorhinus maximus. The sequence continues at coordinate 18,551 of NW_027597310.1, forward strand.
AGATATCTCCCTGAGAGAGAGGGGACTGAGAGACACCAGTCAGTGTACAGATATCTTCCTGAGGGAGAGGGGACTGAGATACACCAGTCAGTGTACAGATATCTCCCTGAGGGAGAGAGGGGACTGAGAGACACCAGTCAGTGTACAGATATCTCCCTGAGGGAGAGAGGGGACTGAGAGACACCAGTCAGTGTACAGATATCTCCCTGAGGGAGAGAGTGGACTGAGAGACACCAGTCAGTGTACAGATATCTCCCTGGGAGAGAGAGGGGACTGAGAGACACCAGTCACTGTACAGATATCTCCCTGGGAGAGAGGGGACTGAGAGACATCAGTCAGTGTACAGATATCTCCCTGAGGGAGAGAGGGGACTGAGAGACACCAGTCAGTGTACAGATATCTTCCTGAGGGAGAGGGGACTGAGAGACACCAGTCAGTGTACAGATATCTCCCTGAGAGAGAGGGGACTGAGAGACACCAGTCAGTGTACAGATATCTCCCTGAGGGAGAGGGGACTGAGAGACACCAGTCAGTGTGCAGATATCTCCCTGAGAGAGAGGGGACTGAGAGACACCAGTCAGTGTACAGATATCTCCCTGAGAGTGAGGGGGGATTGAGAGACACCAGTCAGTGTACAGATATCTCCCTGAGAGAGAGAGAGAGGGGACTGAGAGACACCAGTCAGTGTACAGATATCTCCCTGAGGGAGAGGGGACTGAGAGACACCAGTCATCGTACCGATATCACCCTGAGGGAGAGGGGACTGAGAGACACCAGTCAGTGTACAGGTATCTCCCTGAGAGAGAGGGGACTGAGAGACACCAGTCAGTGTACAGATATCTCCCTGAGAGAGAGAGGGGACTGAGAGACACCTGTCAGTGTACAGATATCTCCCTGAGAGAGAGAGGGGATTCAGAGTCACCAGTCAGTGCACAGATATCTCCCTGAGAGAGAGAGGGGACTGAGAGACACCAGTCAGTGTACAGATATCTCCCTGAGTGATAGGGGACTGAGAGACACCAGTCAGTGTACAGATATCTTCCTGAGGGAGAGGGGACTGAGATACACCAGTCAGTGTACAGATATCTCCCTGAGGGAGAGGGGGTACTGAGAGACGCGAGTCAGTGTACAGATATCTCCCTGAGAGAGAGGGGTCTGAGAAACACCAGTCAGTGTACAGATATCTCCCTGAGAGAGAGGGGACTGAGAGACACCAGTCAGTGTACAGATATCTCCCTGAGAGAGAGAGAGGGGACTGAGAGACACCAATCAGTGTACAGATATTTCCCAGAGAGAGAGGGGACTGAGAGACACCAGTCAGTGTACAGATATCTCCCTGGGAGAGAGAGGGGACTGAGAGACGCCAGTCAGTGTACAGATATCTCCCTGAGAGAGAGAGGGGACTGAGAGACGCCAGTCAGTGTACAGATATCTCCCTGAGAGAGAGGGGGGACTGAGAGACACCGGCCAGTGTACAGATATCTCCCTGAGAGAGAGAGGGGACTGAGAGACACCAGTCAGTGTACAGATATCACCCTCAGACAGAGAGGGGACTGAGAGACACCAGTCAGTCTACAGATATCTCCCTGAGAGAGGGGGGACTGAGAGACACCAGTCAGTGTACAGATACCTCCCTGAGGGAGAGGGGGGCTGAGAGACACCTGTCAGTGTACAAATATCCCCCCTGAGAGAGAGAGAGGTCTGAGAGACACCAGTCAGTGTACAGATAGCTCCCTGAGAGAGAGGGGACTGAGAGACACCAGTCAGTGTACAGAAGTCTTCCTGAGGGTGAGGGGACTGAGAGACACCAGTCAGTGTATAGATATCTCCCTGAGGGAGAGGGGACTGAGACACACCAGTCAGTGTATAGATATCTCCCTGAGGGAGAGGGGACTGAGAGACACCAGTCAGTGTACAGATATCTCCTTGAGGGAGAGTGAACTGAGAGACACCGGTCAGTGTTCAGATATCTCCCTGAGGTAGAGGGGATGAGAGACACCAGTCAGTGTACAGATATCTTCCTGAGAGAGAGGGGGGATTGAGAGACACCAGTCAGTGTACAGATATCTTCCTCAGAGAGAGAGGGGACTTCGAGACACCAGTCAGTGTACAGATATCTCCCTGAGGGAGAGGGGACTGAGAGACACCAGTCAGTGCACAGATATGTCCCTGAGAGAGAGGGGTACTGAGAGACACCAGTCAGTGTACAGATATCTCCCTGACAGAAAGGGGACTGAGTGGCACTAGTCTTTGTACAGATATCGCCCTGAGAGAGAGGGGGACTGAGAGACACCAGTCAGTGTACAGATATCTCCCAGAGTGGGAGGGGACTGAGAGACACCAGTCAGTGTACAGATATCTCCCTGGGAGAGAGAGGGGACTGAGAGACACCAGTCAGTATACAGATATCTCCCTGAGAGAGAGAGGGGACTGAGAGACGCCAGTCAGTGTACGGATATCTACCTGAGAGAGAGGGGGGACTGAGAGACACCAGTCACTGTACAGATATCTCCCTGAGAGTGATGGGACTGAGAGATACCAGTCATCGTACCAATATCATCCTGAGGGAGAGGGGACTGAGAGACACCAGTCAGTGCACAGATATCTCCCTGAGAGAGAGGGGTATTGAGAGACACCAGTCAGTGTACAGACATCTCCCTGAGAGAGATGGGGCTGAGAGATAACAGTCATCGTACCGATATCACCCTGAGGGAGAGGGGACTGAGAGACACCAGTCAGTGTACAGATATCTCCCTGAGAGAGAGGGGACTGAGAGACACCAGTCAGTGTACAGATATCTCCATGAGAGAGAGAGGGGACTGAGAGACACCTGTCAGTGTACAGATATCTCCTTGAGGTAGAGTGGACTGAGAGACACCGGTCAGTGTACAGATATCTCCCAGAGGTAGAGGGGATGAGAGACACCAGTCAGTGTACAGATATCTCCCTGAGAGAGAGGGGGGATTGAGAGACATCAGTCAGTGTACAGATATCTCCCTGACAGAGTGAGAGAGGGGACTGAGAGACACCAGTCAGTGTACGGCTATCTCCCTGAGGGAGAGGGGACTGAGAGACAACAGTCAGTGCACAGATATGTCCCTGAGAGAGACGGGTACTGAGAGACACCAGTCAGTCTACAGACATCTCCCTGAGAGAGAGTGGGACTGAGAGACACCAGTCAGTGTACAGATATCTCCCTGAGAGAGAGGGGACTGAGAGACACCAGTCAGTGTACAGATAACTCCCTGAGAGAGAGGGGACTGAGAGACACCAGTCAGTGTACAGATATCTCCCTGAGAGAGAGAGGGGACTGAGAGACACCAGTCAGTGTACAGATATCTCCCTGAGAGAGAGGGGACTGAGAGACACCAGTCAGTGTAAAGATATCTCCCGGAGAGAGAGGGGACTGAGAGACACCAGTCAGTGTACAGCTTTCTCCCTGAGAGACAGGGGACTGAGAGACACCAGTCAGTGTACAGATATCTCCCTGAGGGAGAGGGGGTACTGAGAGACGCGAGTCAGTGTACAGATATCTCCCTGAGAGAGAGGGGTCTGAGAAACACCAGTCAGTGTACAGATATCTCCCTGAGAGAGAGGGGACTGAGAGACACCAGTCAGTGTACAGATATCTCCCTGGAAGAGAGAGGGGACTGAGAGACGCCAGTCAGTGTGCAGATATCTCCCTGAGAGAGAGAGGAGACTGAGAGACGCCAGTCAGTGTACAGATATCTCCCTGAGAGAGAGGGCGGGGACTGAGAGACACTAGCCAGTGTGCAGATATCTCCCTGAGAGAGAGAGGGGACTGACAGACACCAGTCAGTGTACAGATATCACCCTCAGACAGAGAAGGGACTGAGAGACACCAGTCAGTGTACAGATATCTCCCTGAGAGAGAGGGGACTGAGAGACACCAGTCATTGTACAGATATCTCCCTGAGAGAGAGGGGGGCTGAGAGACACCACTCAGTGTACAGATGTCCCCCCTGAGAGAGAGAGGGGACTGAGAGACACCAGTCAGTGTACAGAAAACACCCTGAGGGAGAGGGGACTGAGAGACCCCAGTCAGTATACAGATATCTCCCTGAGAGAGAGAGGGGACTGAGAGACGCCAGTCAGTGTACAGATATCTACCTGAGACAGAGGGGGGACTGAGAGACACCAGCCAGTGTACGGATATCTACCAGAGAGAGAGGGGGGACTGAGAGACACCAGCCAGTGCACAGATATCTCCCTGAGAGAGGGGACTGAGAGACACCAGTCAGTGTGCAGATATCACCCTCAGACAGAGAGGGGACTGAGAGACACCAGTCAGTGTACAGATATCACCCTCAGACAGAGAGGGGACTGAGAGACACCAGTCAGTGTACAGATATCTCCCTGAGAGAGAGGGGACTGAGAAACACCAGTCAGTGTACAGATATCTCCCTGAGAGAGAGGGGGGCTGAGAGACACCAGTCAGTGTACAGATATCCCCCCTGAGAGAGAGAGAGGTCTGAGAGACACCAGTCAGTGTACAGATATCTCCCTGAGAGAGAGAGGGGACTGAGAGACACCAGTCAGTGTACAGAAATCTTCCTGAGGGAGAGGGGACTGAGAGACACCAGTCAGTGTATAGATATCTCCCTGAGGGAGAGGGGACTGAGAGACACCAGTCAGTGTACAGATATCTCCCTGAGGGAGAGTGGACTGAGAGACACCAGTCAGTGTACAGATATCTCCCTGAGAGAGAGGGGACTGAGAGACACCAGTCAGTGTACAGATATCTCCCTGGGAGAGAGAGGGGACTGAGAGACGCCAGTCAGTGTACAGATATCTCGCTGAGAGAGAGGGGGGACTGAGAGCCACCAGCCAGTGTACAGATGTCTCCCTGAGAGAGAGAGGGGCTGAGGGACACCAGTCAGTGTACAGATATCTCCCTGAGAGAGAGGGGACTGAGAGACACCAGTCAGTGTACAGATATCTCCCTGAGGGAGAGGGGACTGAGAGATACCAGTCAGTGTACAGGTATCTCCCTGAGAGAGAGGTGACTGAGAGACACCAGTCAGTGTACAGATATCTCCCTGAGAGAGAGAGGGGACTGAGAGACACCAATCAGTGTACAGATATCTCCCTGAGAGAGATGGGACTGAGAGACACCAGTCAGTGTACAGATATCTCCCTGGGAGAGAGAGGGGACTGAGAGACGCCAGTCAGTATACAGATATCTCCCTGAGAGAAAGAGGGGACTGAGAGACGCCAGTCAGTGTACGGATATCTACCTGAGAGAGAGGGGGGACTGAGAGACACCAGCCAGTGTACAGATATCTCCCTGAGAGAGAGAGGGGACTGAGAGACACCAGTCAGTGTACAGATATCACCCTCAGACAGAGAGGGGACTGAGAGACACCAGTCAGTGTACAGATATCTCCCTGAGAGAGAGGGGACTGAGAAACACCAGTCAGTGTACAGATATCTCCCTGAGAGAGAGGGGGGCTGAGAGACACCAGTCAGTGTACAGATATCCCCCCTGAGAGAGAGAGAGGTCTGAGAGACACCAGTCAGTGTACAGATATCTCCCTGAGAGAGAGAGGGGACTGAGAGACACCAGTCAGTGTACAGAAATCTTCCTGAGGGAGAGGGGACTGAGAGACACCAGTCAGTGTATAGATATCTCCCTGAGGGAGAGGGGACTGAGAGACACCAGTCAGTGTACAGATATCTCCCTGAGGGAGAGTGGACTGAGAGACACCAGTCAGTGTACAGATATCTCCCTGAGGTAGAGGGGACTGAGAGACACCAGTCAGTGTACAGATATCTCCCTGAGAGAGAGGGGGGATTGAGAGACACCAGTCAGTGTACAGATATCTCCCTGAGAGAGAGGGTACTGAGAGACACCAGTCAGTGTACGGAAATCTCCCTGAGGGAGAGGGGACTGAGAGACACCAGTCAGTGTACAGATATCTACCTGAGAGAGAGGGGTATTGAGAGACACCAGTCAGTGTACAGACATCTCCCTGAGAGAGAGGGGGACTGAGAGACACCAGTGTACAGATATCTCCCTGAGGGAGAGGGGACTGAGAGACACCAGTCAGTGTTGAGACATCTCCCTGAGAGAGAGGAGACTGAGAGACACCAGTCTGTGCTCAGATATCTACCTGAGACAGAGGGGGGACTGACAGACACCAGTCAGTGTACAGACATCTCCCTGAGGGAGTGGGGTCTGAGAGACAACAGTCAGTGCACAGATATCTCCCTGAGAGAGAGGGGGGACTGAGAGACACCAGTCAGTGTACCGATATCTCCCTGAGAGAGAGGGGACTCAGAGACACCAGTCAGTGTACAGATATCTTCCTGAGGGAGAGGGGACTGAGAAACACCAATCAGTGTACAGATATCTCCCTGAGGGAGAGGGGACTGAGAGACACCAGTCAGTTTACAGATATCTCCCTGAGGGAGAGGGGACTGAGAGACACCAGTCAGTGTCCTGATATCTCCCTGAGGGAGAGGGACTGAGAGACACCAGTCAGTGTACAGACATCTCCCTGAGAGAGAGGAGACTGAGAGACACCAGTCAGTGTACAGATAACTCCTTGAGGGAGAGGTGACTGAGAGACACCAGTCAGTGTACAGATATCTCCCTGAGGGAGAGGGGACTGAGAGACACCAGTCAGTGTACAGATATCTCCCTGAGAGAGAGGGGACTGAGATACACCAGTCAGTGTACTGATATCTCCCTGAGGGAGAGGGGGTGCTGAGAGACACCAGTCACTGTACAGATATCTCCCTGAGAGTGATGGGACTGAGAGATACCAGTCATCGTACCAATATCATCCTGAGGGAGAGGGGACTGAGAGACACCAGTCAGTATACAGATATCTCCCTGAGGGAGAGCGACGACTCAGAGACACCAGTCAGTGTACAGATATCTCCTTGAGGGAGAGTGAACTGAGAGACACCGGTCAGTGTTCAGATATCTCCCTGAGGTAGAGGGGATGAGAGACACTAGTCAGTGTACAGATATCTTCCTGAGAGAGAGGGGGGATTGAGAGACACCAGTCAGTGTACAGATCTCTCCCTGAGAGAGAGAGAGGGGGGACTTCGAGACACCAGTCAGTGTACAGATATCTCCCTGAGAGAGAGGGGGACTGAGAGACACCAGTCAGTGTACAGACATCTCTCTGAGAGAGAGGGGACTGAGAGACACCAGTCAGTGCTCAGATATCTCCCTGAGGCAGAGGGGGGACTGAGAGACACCAGTCAGTGTACGGCTATCTCCCTGAGGGAGAGGGGACTGAGAGACAACAGTCAGTGCACAGATATGTCCCTGAGAGAGACGGGTACTGAGAGACACCAGTCAGTCTACAGACATATCCCTGAGAGAGAGTGGGACTGAGAGACACCAGTCAGTGTACAGATATCTCCCTGAGGGAGAGGGGACTGAGAGACACCAGTCAGTGTACAGACATTTCCCTGAGAGAGAGGGCAATGAGAGACACCAGTCAGTGTACCGATATCTCCCTGAGAGAGAGGGCGGGGGCTGTGAGTCACCAGTCAGTGTACAGATATCTCCCTGAGAGAGAGGGGACTGAGAGACACCAGTCAGTGTACAGATATCTCCCTGAGAGAGAGAGGGGATTCAGAGTCACCAGTCAGTGCACAGATATCTCCCTGAGAGAGAGAGGGGACTGAGAGACACCAGTCAGTGTACAGATATCTCCCTGAGAGAGAGGGGACTGAGAGACACCAGTCAGTGTACAGATATCTTCCTGAGGGAGAGGGGACTGAGATACACCAGTCAGTGTACAGATATCTCCCTGAGGGAGAGAGGGGACTGAGAGACACCAGTCAGTGTACAGATATCTCCCTGAGGGAGAGAGGGGACTGAGAGACACCAGTCAGTGTACAGATATCTCCCTGAGGGAGAGAGTGGACTGAGAGACACCAGTCAGTGTACAGATATCTCCCTGGGAGAGAGAGGGGACTGAGAGACACCAGTCACTGTACAGATATCTCCCTGGGAGAGAGGGGACTGAGAGACATCAGTCAGTGTACAGATATCTCCCTGAGGGAGAGAGGGGACTGAGAGACACCAGTCAGTGTACAGATATCTTCCTGAGGGAGAGGGGACTGAGAGACACCAGTCAGTGTACAGATATCTCCCTGAGAGAGAGGGGACTGAGAGACACCAGTCAGTGTACAGATATCTCCCTGAGGGAGAGGGGACTGAGAGACACCAGTCAGTGTGCAGATATCTCCCTGAGAGAGAGGGGACTGAGAGACACCAGTCAGTGTACAGATATCTCCCTGAGAGTGAGGGGGGATTGAGAGACACCAGTCAGTGTACAGATATCTCCCTGAGAGAGAGAGAGAGGGGACTGAGAGACACCAGTCAGTGTACAGATATCTCCCTGAGGGAGAGGGGACTGAGAGACACCAGTCATCGTACCGATATCACCCTGAGGGAGAGGGGACTGAGAGACACCAGTCAGTGTACAGGTATCTCCCTGAGAGAGAGGGGACTGAGAGACACCAGTCAGTGTACAGATATCTCCCTGAGAGAGAGAGGGGACTGAGAGACACCAGTCAGTGTACAGATATCTCCCTGAGTGATAGGGGACTGAGAGACACCAGTCAGTGTACAGATATCTTCCTGAGGGAGAGGGGACTGAGATACACCAGTCAGTGTACAGATATCTCCCTGAGGGAGAGAGGGGACTGAGAGACACCAGTCAGTGTACAGATATCTCCCTGAGGGAGAGAGGGGACTGAAAGACACCAGTCAGTGTACAGATAACTCCCTGAGGGAGAGAGGGGACTGAGAGACACCAGTCAGTGTACAGACATCTCCCTGGGAGAGAGAGGGGACTGAGAGACAACAGTCAGTGTGCAGATATCTCCCTGAGGGAGAGAGGGGACTGAGAGACACCAGTCAGTGTACAGATATCTTCCTGAGGGAGAGGGGACTGAGAGACACCAGTCAGTGTACAGATATCTCCCTGAGAGAGAGGGGACTGAGAGACACCAGTCAGTGTACAGATATCTCCCTGAGAGAGAGAGGGGACTGAGAGACACCAGTCAGTGTACAGATATCACCCTCAGACAGAGAGGGGACTGAGAGACACCAGTCAGTGTACAGATATCGCCCTGAGAGAGGGGGGACTGAGAGACACCAGTCAGTGTACAGATATCTCCCTGAGGGAGAGGGGGGCTGAGAGACACCTGTCAGTGTACAGATATCCCCCCTGAGAGAGAGAGAGGTCTGAGAGACACCAGTCAGTGTACAGATAGCTCCCTGAGAGAGAGGGGACTGAGAGACACCAGTCAGTGTACAGAAGTCTTCCTGAGGGTGAGGGGACTGAGAGACACCAGTCAGTGTATAGATATCTCCCTGAGGGAGAGGGGACTGAGACACACCAGTCAGTGTATAGATATCTCCCTGAGGGAGAGGGGACTGAGAGACACCAGTCAGTGTACAGATATCTCCTTGAGGGAGAGTGAACTGAGAGACACCGGTCAGTGTTCAGATATCTCCCTGAGGTAGAGGGGATGAGAGACACCAGTCAGTGTACAGATATCTTCCTGAGAGAGAGGGGGGATTGAGAGACACCAGTCAGTGTACAGACATCTTCCTCAGAGAGAGAGGGGACTTCGAGACACCAGTCAGTGTACAGATATCTCCCTGAGGGAGAGGGGACTGAGAGACACCAGTCAGTGCACAGATATGTCCCTGAGAGAGAGGGGTACTGAGAGACACCAGTCAGTGTACAGATATCTCCCTGACAGAAAGGGGACTGAGTGGCACTAGTCTTTGTACAGATATCGCCCTGAGAGAGAGGGGGACTGAGAGACACCAGTCAGTGTACAGATATCTCCCAGAGTGGGAGGGGACTGAGAGACACCAGTCAGTGTACAGATATCTCCCTGAGAGAGAGGGGGACTGAGAGACACCAGTCAGTGTACAGATATCTCCCTGAGAGAGATGGGACTGAGAGATACCAGTCATCGTACAGATATCACCCTGAGGGAGAGGGGACTGAGAGACAGCAGTCAGTGTACAGATATCTCCCTGAGAGAGAGGGTGGACTGAGAGACACCAGTCAGTGTACAGATATCTCCTTGAGGGAGAGTGGACTGAGAGACAGCAGTTAGTGTACAGATATCACCCTGAGGTAGAGGGGACTGAGAGACACCAGTCAGTGTACAGATATCTCCCTGAGAGAGAGGGGGGATTGAGAGACACCAGTCAGTGTACAGAAATCTTCCTGAGAGAGAGGGGACTGAGAGACACCAGTCAGTGTACAGATATCTCCCTGAGGGAGAGGGGACTGAGAGATACCAGTCAGTGTACAGGTATCTCCCTGAGAGAGAGGTGACTGAGAGACACCAGTCAGTGTACAGATATCTCCCTGAGAGAGAGAGGGGACTGAGAGACACCAATCAGTGTACAGATATCTCCCTGAGAGAGATGGGACTGAGAGACACCAGTCAGTGTACAGATATCTCCCTGGGAGAGAGAGGGGACTGAGAGACGCCAGTCAGTATACAGATATCTCCCTGAGAGAAAGAGGGGACTGAGAGACGCCAGTCAGTGTACGGATATCTACCTGAGAGAGAGGGGGGACTGAGAGACACCAGCCAGTGTACAGATATCTCCCTGAGAGAGAGAGGGGACTGAGAGACACCAGTCAGTGTACAGATATCACCCTCAGACAGAGAGGGGACTGAGAGACACCAGTCAGTGTACAGATATCTCCCTGAGAGAGAGGGGACTGAGAAACACCAGTCAGTGTACAGATATCTCCCTGAGAGAGAGGGGGGCTGAGAGACACCAGTCAGTGTACAGATATCCCCCCTGAGAGAGAGAGAGGTCTGAGAGACACCAGTCAGTGTGCAGATATCTCCCTGAGAGAGAGGGTACTGAGAGACACCAGTCAGTGTACGGAAATCTCCCTGAGGGAGAGGGGACTGAGAGACACCAGTCAGTGTACAGATATCTACCTGAGAGAGAGGGGTATTGAGAGACACCAGTCAGTGTACAGACATCTCCCTGAGAGAGAGGGGGACTGAGAGACACCAGTGTACAGATATCTCCCTGAGGGAGAGGGGACTGAGAGACACCAGTCAGTGTTGAGACATCTCCCTGAGAGAGAGGAGACTGAGAGACACCAGTCTGTGCTCAGATATCTACCTGAGACAGAGGGGGGACTGACAGACACCAGTCAGTGTACAGACATCTCCCTGAGGGAGTGGGGTCTGAGAGACAACAGTCAGTGCACAGATATCTCCCTGAGAGAGAGGGGGGACTGAGAGACACCAGTCAGTGTACCGATATCTCCCTGAGAGAGAGGGGACTCAGAGACACCAGTCAGTGTACAGATATCTTCCTGAGGGAGAGGGGACTGAGAAACACCAATCAGTGTACAGATATCTCCCTGAGGGAGAGGGGACTGAGAGACACCAGTCAGTTTACAGATATCTCCCTGAGGGAGAGGGGACTGAGAGACACCAGTCAGTGTCCTGATATCTCCCTGAGGGAGAGGGACTGAGAGACACCAGTCAGTGTACAGACATCTCCCTGAGAGAGAGGAGACTGAGAGACACCAGTCAGTGTACAGATAACTCCTTGAGGGAGAGGTGACTGAGAGACACCAGTCAGTGTACAGATATCTCCCTGAGGGAGAGGGGACTGAGAGACACCAGTCAGTGTACAGATATCTCCCTGAGAGAGAGGGGACTGAGATACACCAGTCAGTGTACTGATATCTCCCTGAGGGAGAGGGGGTGCTGAGAGACACCAGTCACTGTACAGATATCTCCCTGAGAGTGATGGGACTGAGAGATACCAGTCATCGTACCAATATCATCCTGAGGGAGAGGGGACTGAGAGACACCAGTCAGTATACAGATATCTCCCTGAGGGAGAGCGACGACTCAGAGACACCAGTCAGTGTACAGATATCTCCTTGAGGGAGAGTGAACTGAGAGACACCGGTCAGTGTTCAGATATCTCCCTGAGGTAGAGGGGATGAGAGACACTAGTCAGTGTACAGATATCTTCCTGAGAGAGAGGGGGGATTGAGAGACACCAGTCAGTGTACAGATCTCTCCCTGAGAGAGAGAGAGGGGGGACTTCGAGACACCAGTCAGTGTACAGATATCTCCCTGAGAGAGAGGGGGACTGAGAGACACCAGTCAGTGTACAGACATCTCCCTGAGAGAGAGGGGACTGAGAGACACCAGTCAGTGCTCAGATATCTCCCTGAGGCAGAGGGGGGACTGAGAGACACCAGTCAGTGTACGGCTATCTCCCTGAGGGAGAGGGGACTGAGAGACAACAGTCAGTGCACAGATATGTCCCTGAGAGAGACGGGTACTGAGAGACACCAGTCAGTCTACAGACATATCCCTGAGAGAGAGTGGGACTGAGAGACACCAGTCAGTGTACAGATATCTCCCTGAGGGAGAGGGGACTGAGAGACACCAGTCAGTGTACAGACATTTCCCTGAGAGAGAGGGCAATGAGAGACACCAGTCAGTGTACCGATATCTCCCTGAGAGAGAGGGCGGGGGCTGTGAGTCACCAGTCAGTGTACAGATATCTCCCTGAGAGAGAGGGGACTGAGAGACACCAGTCAGTGTACAGATATCTCCCTGAGAGAGAGAGGGGATTCAGAGTCACCAGTCAGTGCACAGATATCTCCCTGAGAGAGAGAGGGGACTGAGAGACACCAGTCAGTGTACAGATATCTCCCTGAGAGAGAGGGGACTGAGAGACACCAGTCAGTGTACAGATATCTTCCTGAGGGAGAGGGGACTGAGATACACCAGTCAGTGTACAGATATCTCCCTGAGGGAGAGAGGGGACTGAGAGACACCAGTCAGTGTACAGATATCTCCCTGAGGGAGAGAGGGGACTGAGAGACACCAGTCAGTGTACAGATATCTCCCTGAGGGAGAGAGTGGACTGAGAGACACCAGTCAGTGTACAGATATCTCCCTGGGAGAGAGAGGGGACTGAGAGACACCAGTCACTGTACAGATATCTCCCTGGGAGAGAGGGGACTGAGAGACATCAGTCAGTGTACAGATATCTCCCTGAGGGAGAGAGGGGACTGAGAGACACCAGTCAGTGTACAGATATCTTCCTGAGGGAGAGGGGACTGAGAGACACCAGTCAGTGTACAGATATCTCCCTGAGAGAGAGGGGACTGAGAGTCACCAGTCAGTGTACAGATATCTCCCTGAGGGAGAGGGGACTGAGAGACACCAGTCAGTGTGCAGATATCTCCCTGAGAGAGAGGGGACTGAGAGACACCAGTCAGTGTACAGATATCTCCCTGAGAGTGAGGGGGGATTGAGAGACACCAGTCAGTGTACAGATATCTCCCTGAGAGAGAGAGAGAGGGGACTGAGAGACACCAGTCAGTGTACAGATATCTCCCTGAGGGAGAGGGGACTGAGAGACACCAGTCATCGTACCGATATCACCCTGAGGGAGAGGGGACTGAGAGACACCAGTCAGTGTACAGGTATCTCCCTGAGAGAGAGGGGACTGAGAGACACCAGTCAGTGTACAGATATCTCCCTGAGAGAGAGAGGGGACTGAGAGACACCTGTCAGTGTACAGATATCTCCCTGAGAGAGAGAGTGGATTCAGAGTCACCAGTCAGTGCACAGATATCTCCCTGAGAGAGAGAGGGGACTGAGAGACACCAGTCAGTGTACAGATATCTCCCTGAGTGATAGGGGACTGAGAGACACCAGTCAGTGTACAGATATCTTCCTGAGGGAGAGGGGACTGAGATACACCAGTCAGTGTACAGATATCTCCCTGAGGGAGAGAGGGGACTGAGAGACACCAGTCAGTGTACAGATATCTCCCTGAGGGAGAGAGGGGACTGAAAGACACCAGTCAGTGTACAGATAACTCCCTGAGGGAGAGAGGGGACTAAGAGACACCAGTCAGTGTACAGACATCTCCCTGGGAGAGAGAGGGGACTGAGAGACAACAGTCAGTGTGCAGATATCTCCCTGAGGGAGAGAGGGGACTGAGAGACACCAGTCAGTGTACAGATATCTTCCTGAGGGAGAGGGGACTGAGAGACACCAGTCAGTGTACAGATATCTCCCTGAGAGAGAGGGGTCTGAGAGACACCAGTCAGTGTACAGATATCTCCCTGAGGGAGAGGGGACTGAGAGACACCAGTCAGTGTGCAGATATCTCCCTGAGAGAGAGGGGACTGAGAGACACCAGTCAGTGTACAGCTATCTCCCTGAGAGTGAGGGGGGATTGAGAGACACCAGTCAGTGTACAGATATCTCCCTGAGATAGAGAGAGAGGGGACTGAGAGACACCAGTCAGTGTACGGATATCTCCCTGAGGGAGAGGGGACTGAGAGACACCAGTCAGTGTACAGATATCTCCCTGAGGGAGAGGGGACTGAGAGACACCAGTCAGTGTGCAGATATCTCCCTGAGAGAGAGGGGACTGAGAGACACCAGTCAGTGTACAGATAACTCCCTGAGGGAGAGGGGACTGAGAGACACCAGTGAGTGTACAGACATCTCCCTGAGGGAGAGGGGACTGAGAGACACCAGTCAGTGTACAGATATCTCCTTGAGAGAGAGGGGACTGAGAGACACCAGTCAGTGTACAGATATCTCCCTGAGAGAGAGGGGACTGAGAGACACCAGTCAGTGTACTGATATCTCCCTGAGGGAGAGGGGACTGACAGACACCAGTCAGTGTACAGATATCTCCCTGAGAGAGAGGGGACTGAGAGAGACCAGTCAGTGTACAGATATCTCCCTGAGGGAGAGGGGACTGAGAGACACCAGTCAGTGTACAGACATCTCCCTGAGAGAGAGGGGACTGAGAGACACCAGTCAGTGCTCAGATATCTCCCTGAGGCAGAGGGGGGACTGAGAGACACCAGTCAGCGTACAGACATCTCCCTGAGGGAGAGGGGTCTGAGAGACAACAGTCAGTGTACAGATATCTCCCTGAGAGAGAGGGGGGACTGAGAGACACCAGCCAGTGTACAGATACCTCCCTGAGAGAGAGGGCGGGGGCTGAGAGACACCAGTCAGTGTACAGATATCTCCCTGAGAGAGAGGGGACTGAGAGACACCAGTCAGTGTACAGATATCTCCTTGAGAGAGAGAGGGGATTGAGAGACACCAGTCAGTGTACAGATATCTGCCTGAGAGAGAGGGGACTGAGACACACCAGTCAGTGTTCCGATATCTCCCTGAGAGAGAGGGGACTGAGGGACACCAGTCAGTGTACAGATATCTTCCTGAGGGATAGGGGACTGAGAGACACCAGTCAGTGTACAGATATCTCCCTGAGGGAGAGGGGACTGAGAGACACCAGTCAGTGTACAGATATCTCCCTGAGGGAGAGGGGACTGAGAGACACCAGTCAGTGTACAGATATCTCCCTGACGGAGAGGGGACTGAGAGACACCAGTCAGTGTACGGATATCTCCCTGAGGGAGAGGGGACTGAGAGACACCAGTCAGTGTACAGATATCTCCCTGAGAGAGAGGGGACTGAGAGACACCAGTCAGTGTACAGATAACTCCCTGAGGGAGAGGGGACTGAGAGACACCAGTCAGTGTACAGATATCTCCCTGAGGGAGAGGGGACTGAGAGACACCAGTCAGTGTACAGATATCTCCCTGAGAGAGAGGGGACTGAGATACACCAGTCAGTGTACTGATATCTCCCTGAGGGAGAGGGGGGGCTGAGAGACGCCAGTCACTGTACAGATATCTCCCTGAGAGTGATGGGACTGAGAGACACCAGTCATCGTACCGATATCATCCTGAGGGAGAGGGGACTGAGACACACCAGGCAGTGTACAGATATCTCCCTGAGGGAGAGGTGACTGAGAGACACCAGTCAGTGTACAGATATCTCCCTGAGAGAGAGCGACGACTCAGAGACACCAGTCAGTTTACAGATATCTCCTTGAGGGAGAGTGAACTGAGAGACACCGGTCAGTGTTCAGATATCTCCCTGAGGTAGAGGGGATGAGAGACACCGGTCAGTGTACAGATATCTTCCTGAGAGAGAGGGGGGATTGAGAGACACCAGTCAGTGTTCAGATATCTCCCTGAGAGAGAGAGAGAGGGGACTTCGAGACACCAGTCAGTGTATAGATATCTCCCTGAGGGAGAGAGGACTGAGAGACGCCAGTCAGTGCACAGATATGTCCATGAGAGAGAGGGGTAGTGAGAGACACCAGTCAGTGTACAGACATCTCCCTGAGAGAGAGGGGGACTGAGAGACACCAGTCAGTGTACAGATATCTCCCTGAGGGAGAGGGGACTGAGAGACACCAGTCAGTGTACAGATATCTCCCTGACAGAATGGGGACTGTGTGGCACTAGTCTTTGTACAGATATCTCCCTGAGAGAGAGGGGGACTGAGAGACACCAGTCAGTGTACAGATATCTCCCTGAGTGGGAGGGGACTGAGAGACACCAGTCAGTGTACAGATTTCTTCCTGAGGGAGAGGGGACTGAGAGACACCAGTCAGTGTGCAGATATCTCCCTGAGAGAGAGGGGACTGAGAGACACCAGTCAGTGTACAGATAACTCCATGAGGGAGTGGGGACTGAGAGACACCAGTGAGTGTACAGATATCTCCCTGAGGGAGAGGGGACTGAGAGACACCAGTCAGTGTACAGATATCTCCCTGAGAGAGAGGGGACTGAGAGACACCAGTCAGTGTACAGATATCTCCCTGAGAGAGAGGGGACTGAGAGACACCAGTCAGTGTACTGATATCTCCCTGAGGGAGAGGGGACTGAGAGACACCAGTCAGTGTACAGATAACTCCCTGAGGGAGAGGGGACTGAGAGACACCAGTGAGTGTACAGATATCTCCCTGAGGGAGAGGGGACTGAGAGACACCAGTCAGTGTACAGATATCTCCCTGAGAGAGAGGGGACTGAGAGACACCAGTCTGTGCTCAGATATCTCCCTGAGACAGAGGGGGGACTGAGAGACACCAATCAGTGTACAGACATCTCCCTGAGGGAGTGGGGTCTGAGAGACAACTGTCAGTGTACAGATTTCTCCCTGAGAGAGAGGGGGGACTGAGAGACACCAGTCAGTGTACCGATATCTCCCTGAGAGAGAGGGGACTGAGAGACACCAGTCAATGTACAGATATCTTCCTGAGGGAGAGCGGACTGAGAAACACCAATCAGTGTACTGATATCTCCCTGAGGGAGAGGGGACTGAGAGACACCAGTCAGTGTACAGATATCTCCCTGAGGGAGAGGGGACTGAGAGACACCAGTCAGTGTACAGATATCTCTCTGAGGGAGAGGGGACTGAGAGACACCAGTCAATGTACAGATATCTTCCTGAGGGAGAGGGGACTGAGAGACACCAGTCAGTGTACTGTTATCTCCCTGAGGGAGAGGGGACAGAGAGACACCAGTCAGTGTACAGATATCTCCCTGAGAGAGAGGGGACTGAGAGACATCAGTCAGTGTAGCGATAACTCCCTGAGGGAGAGGGGACTGAGAGACACCAGTGAGTGTACAGATATCTTCCTGAGGGAGAGGGGACTGAGAGACACCAGTCAGTGTACAGATATCTCCCTGAGAGAGAGGGGACTGAGAGCCAACAGTCAGTGTACAGTTATCTCCCTGAGAGAGAGGGGGGACTGAGAGACACCAGCCAGTGTACAGATATCTCCCTGAGAGAGTGGGTTGGGACTGCGAGACACCAGTCAGTGTACAGATATATCCCTGAGAGAGAGGGGACTGAGAGACACCAGTCAGTGTACAGATATCTCCCTGAGCGAGAGGGGGGCTGAGAGACACCAGTCAGTGTACACATATCTCCCTGAGAGAGATGGGGCTGAGAGATACCAGTCATCGTACCGATATCACCCTGAGGGAGAGGGGACTGAGAGACACCAGTCAGTGTACACATATCTCCCTGAGAGAGATGGGGCTGAGAGATACCAGTCATCGTACCGATATCACCCTGAGGGAGAGGGGACTGAGAGACACCAGTCAGTGTACAGATATCTCCCTGAGAGAGAGGGGACTGAGAGACACCAGTCAGTGTACAGATATCTCCCTGAGAGAGAGAGGGGATTGAGAGACACCAGTCAGTGTACAGATATCTCCTTGAGGGAGAGTGGACTGAGAGACACCGGTCAGTGTACAGATATCTCCCTGAGGTAGAGGGGATGAGAGACACCAGTCAGTGTACAGATATCTCCCTGTGAGAGAGGGGGGATTGAGAGACACCAGTCAGTGTTCAGATATCTCCCTGAGAGAGAGAGAGAGGGGACTGAGAGACACCAGTCAGTGTACGGATATCTCCCTGAGGGAGAGGGGTCTGAGAGACAACAGTCAGTGCACAGCTATGTCCCTGAGAGAGACGGGTACTGAGACACCACTCAGTCTACAGACATATCCCTGAGAGAGAGGGGGACTGAGTGACACCAGTCAGTGTACAGATATCTCTCGAGAGAGAGCGACGACTCAGAGACACCAGTCAGTGTACAGACATCTCCCTGAGAGAGAGGGTGACTGAGAGACACCAGACAGTGTACAGATATCTCCCTTAGGGAGAGGGGACTGAGAGACACCAGTCAGTGTACAGATATCTCCCTGACAGAAGGGGGACTGAGTGACACTAGTCTTTGTACAGATATCGCCCTGAGAGAGAGGGGACTGAGAGACACCAGTCAGTGTACAGATATCTACCTGAGAGAGAGGGGGACTGAGAGACACCAGTCAGTGTACAGATATCTCCCTGAGGGAGAGGGGACTGAGAGACACCAGTCAGTGTTCAGACATCTCCCTGAGAGAGAGGGGACTGAGAGACACCAGTCAGTGCTCAGATATCTCCCTGAGACAGAGGGGGGACTGAGAGACACCAGTCAGTGTACAGACATCTCCCTGAGGGAGTGGGGTCTGAGAGACAACAGTCAGTGTACAGATATCTCCCTGAGAGAGAGGGGGGACTGAGAAACTCCAGCCAGTGTACAGATATCTCCCTGAGAGAGAGGGCGGGGGCTGAGAGACACCAGTCGGTGTACAGATATCTCCCTGAGAGAGAGAGGGGACTGGGAGACACCAGTTAGTGTACAGATATCTCCCTGAGAGAGAGGGGACTGAGAGACACCAGTCAGTGTACCGTTATCTCCCTGAGAGAGAGGGGACTGAGAGACACCAGTCAGTGTTCAGATATCTTCCTGAGGGAGAGGGGACTGAGAGACACCAGTCAGTGTACAGATATCTTCCTGAGGGAGAGGGGACTGAGAGACACCAGTCAGTGTCCTGATATCTCCCTGAGGGAGAGGGGACTGAGAGACACCAGTCAGTGTACAGATATCTCCCTGAGAGACAGTGGTATTGAGAGACACCCGTCAGTGTACAGACATCTCCCTGAGAGAGAGGGGGACTGAGAGACACCAGTCAGTGTACAGATATCTCCCTGAGGGAGAGGGGACTGAGAGACACCAGTCAGTGTACAGAAATCTCCCGGAGGGAGAGGGGTCTGAGAGACACCAGTCAGTGTACAGACATCTCCCTGAGAGAGAGGGGACTGAGAGACACCAGTCAGTGCTCAGATATCTCCCTGAGGCAGAGGGGGGACTGAGAGACACCAGTCAGTGTACAGACATCTCCCTGAGGGAGAGGTGTCTGAGAGACAACAGTCAGTGTACAGATATCTTTCTGAGAGAGAGGGGGGACTGAGAGACACCAGCCAGTGTACAGATATCTCCCTGAGAGAGAGGGCGGGGGCTGAGAGTCACCAGTCAGTGTACAGATATCTCCCTGAGAGAGAGGGGACTGAGAGACACCAGTCAGTGTACAGATATCTCCCTGAGAGAGAGAGGGGACTGAGAGACACCAGTCAGTGTACAGATATCACCCTGAGAGAGAGGGGACTGAAAGACACCAGTCAGTGTACAGACATCTTCCTGAGGGAGAGGGGACTGAGAGACACCAGTCAGTGTACAGATATCTCCCTGAGGGAGAGGGCGATTGAGAGACACCAGTCAGTGTGCAGATATCTCCCTGAGAGAGAGAGGGGACTGAGAGACACCAGTCAGTGTACAGATATCTCCCTGAGAGAGAGCGACGACTCAGAGACACTAGTCAGTTTACAGATATCTCCTTGAGGGAGAGTGAACTGAGAGACACCGGTCAGTGTTCAGATATCTCCCTGAGGTAGAGGGGATGAGAGACACCAGTCAGTGTACAGATATCTTCCTGAGAGAGAGGGGGGTTTGAGAGACACCAGTCAGTGTTCAGATATCTCCCTGAGAGAGAGAGAGAGGGGACCTCGAGACACCAGTCAGTGTATAGATATCTCCCTGAGGGAGAGGGGACTGAGAGACACCAGTCAGTGCACAGATATGTCCATGAGAGAGAGGGGTAGTGAGAGACACCAGTCAGTGTACAGATATCTCCCTGACAGAATGGGGACTGTGTGGCACTAGTCTTTGTACAGATATCTCCCTGAGAGAGAGGGGGACTGAGAGACACCAGTCAGTGTACAGATATCTCCCTGAGTGGGAGGGGACTGAGAGACACCAGTCAGTATACAGATATCTCCCTGAGAGAGAGGGGTCTGAAAGACACCAGTCAGTGTACAGATATCTCCCTGAGAGAGAGGGGGGACTGAGAGACACCAGTCAGTGTACAGATATCTCCTTGATGGAGAGTGGACTGAGAGATACCAGTCATCGTACCGATATCACCCTGAGGGAGAGGGGACTGAGAGACACCAGTCAGTGTACAGATATCTCCCTGAGAGAGAGGGGGGACTGAGAGACACCAGTCAGTGTACAGATATCTCCTTGAGGGAGAGTGGACTGAGAGACACCAGTTAGTGTACAGATATCTCCCTGAGGTAGAGGGGACTGAGAGACACCAGTCAGTGTACAGATATCTCCCTGAGAGAGAGGGGGGATTGAGAAACACCAGTCAGTGTACAGATATCTCCCTGAGAGAGAGGGGACTGAGAGACACCAGTCAGTGTGCAGATATCTCCCCGAGGGAGAGGGGTCTGAGAGACACCAGTCCGTGCACAGATATCTCCCTGAGAGAGAGGGGTATTGAGAGACACCAGTCAGTGTACAGACATCTCCCTGAGAGAGAGGGGGACTGAGAGACACCAGTGTACAGATATCTCCCTGAGGGAGAGGGGACTGAGAGACACCAGTCAGTGTTCAGACACCTCCCTGAGAGAGAGGGGACTGAGAGACACCAGTCTTTGCTCAGATATCTCCCTGAGACAGAGGGGGGACTGAGAGACACCAATCAGTGTACAGACATCTCCCTGAGGGAGTGGGGTCTGAGAGACAACAGTCAGTGTACAGATATCTCCCTGAGAGAGAGGGGGGACTGAGAAACTCCAGCCAGTGTACAGATATCTCCCTGAGAGAGAGGGCGGGGGCTGAGAGACACCAGTCGGTGTACAGATATCTCCCTGAGAGAGAGAGGGGACTGGGAGACACCAGTTAGTGTACAGATATCTCCCTGAGAGAGAGGGGACTGAGAGACACCAGTCAGTGTACCGTTATCTCCCTGAGAGAGAGGGGACTGAGAGACACCAGTCAGTGTACAGATATCTTCCTGAGGGAGAGGGGACTGAGAGACACCAGTCAGTGTACAGATATCTTCCTGAGGGAGAGGAGACTGAGAGACACCAGTCAGTGTCCTGATATCTCCCTGAGGGAGAGGGGACTGAGAGACACCAGTCAGTGTACAGATATCTCCCTGAGAGACAGTGGTATTGAGAGACACCCGTCAGTGTACAGACATCTCCCTGAGAGAGAGGGGGACTGAGAGACACCAGTCAGTGTACAGATATCTCCCTGAGGGAGAGGGGACTGAGAGACACCAGTCAGTGTACAGAAATCTCCCGGAGGGAGAGGGGTCTGAGAGACACCAGTCAGTGTACAGACATCTCCCTGAGAGAGAGGGGACTGAGAGACACCAGTCAGTGCTCAGATATCTCCCTGAGGCAGAGGGGGGACTGAGAGACACCAGTCAGTGTACAGACATCTCCCTGAGGGAGAGGTGTCTGAGAGACAACAGTCAGTGTACAGATATCTTTCTGAGAGAGAGGGGGGACTGAGAGACACCAGCCAGTGTACAGATATCTCCCTGAGAGAGAGGGCGGGGGCTGAGAGTCACCAGTCAGTGTACAGATATCTCCCTGAGAGAGAGGGGACTGAGAGACACCAGTCAGTGTACAGATATCTCCCTGAGAGAGAGAGGGGACTGAGAGACACCAGTCAGTGTACAGATATCACCCTGAGAGAGAGGGGACTGAAAGACACCAGTCAGTGTACAGACATCTTCCTGAGGGAGAGGGGACTGAGAGACACCAGTCAGTGTACAGATATCTCCCTGAGGGAGAGGGCGATTGAGAGACACCAGTCAGTGTGCAGATATCTCCCTGAGAGAGAGAGGGGACTGAGAGACACCAGTCAGTGTACAGATATCTCCCTGAGAGAGAGCGACGACTCAGAGACACTAGTCAGTTTACAGATATCTCCTTGAGGGAGAGTGAACTGAGAGACACCGGTCAGTGTTCAGATATCTCCCTGAGGTAGAGGGGATGAGAGACACCAGTCAGTGTACAGATATCTTCCTGAGAGAGAGGGGGGTTTGAGAGACACCAGTCAGTGTTCAGATATCTCCCTGAGAGAGAGAGAGAGGGGACTTCGAGACACCAGTCAGTGTATAGATATCTCCCTGAGGGAGAGGGGACTGAGAGACACCAGTCAGTGCACAGATATGTCCATGAGAGAGAGGGGTAGTGAGAGACACCAGTCAGTGTACAGATATCTCCCTGACAGAATGGGGACTGTGTGGCACTAGTCTTTGTACAGATATCTCCCTGAGAGAGAGGGGGACTGAGAGACACCAGTCAGTGTACAGATATCTCCCTGAGTGGGAGGGGACTGAGAGACACCAGTCAGTATACAGATATCTCCCTGAGAGAGAGGGGTCTGAAAGACACCAGTCAGTGTACAGATATCTCCCTGAGAGAGAGGGGGGACTGAGAGACACCAGTCAGTGTACAGATATCTCCTTGATGGAGAGTGGACTGAGAGATACCAGTCATCGTACCGATATCACCCTGAGGGAGAGGGGACTGAGAGACACCAGTCAGTGTACAGATATCTCCCTGAGAGAGAGGGGGGACTGAGAGACACCAGTCAGTGTACAGATATCTCCTTGAGGGAGAGTGGACTGAGAGACACCAGTTAGTGTACAGATATCTCCCTGAGGTAGAGGGGACTGAGAGACACCAGTCAGTGTACAGATATCTCCCTGAGAGAGAGGGGGGATTGAGAAAC
The DNA here is from genome assembly GCF_964194155.1 of Cetorhinus maximus. NCBI lineage: Eukaryota > Metazoa > Chordata > Chondrichthyes > Lamniformes > Cetorhinidae > Cetorhinus > Cetorhinus maximus. The sequence continues at coordinate 41,892 of NW_027597310.1, forward strand.
ACCAGTCAGTGTACAGATATCTCCCTGAGAGAGAGGGGACTGAGAGACACCAGTCAGTGTGCAGATATCTCCCCGAGGGAGAGGGGTCTGAGAGACACCAGTCCGTGCACAGATATCTCCCTGAGAGAGAGGGGTATTGAGAGACACCAGTCAGTGTACAGACATCTCCCTGAGAGAGAGGGGGACTGAGAGACACCAGTGTACAGATATCTCCCTGAGGGAGAGGGGACTGAGAGACACCAGTCAGTGTTCAGACACCTCCCTGAGAGAGAGGGGACTGAGAGACACCAGTCTTTGCTCAGATATCTCCCTGAGTCAGAGGGGGGACTGAGAGACACCAATCAGTGTACAGACATCTCCCTGAGGGAGTGGGGTCTGAGAGACAACAGTCAGTGTACAGATATCTCCCTGAGAGAGAGGGGGGACTGAGAGACACCAGTCAGTGTACCGATATCTCCCTGAGAGAGAGGGGACTGAGAGACACCAGTCAATGTACAGATATCTTCCTGAGGGAGAGGGGACTGAGAAACACCAATCAGTGTACTGATATCTCCCTGAGAGAGAGGGTTGGGACTGCGAGACACCAGTCAGTTTACAGATATATCCCTGAGAGAGAGGGGACTGAGAGACACCAGTCAGTGTACAGATATCTCCCTGAGCGAGAGGGGGGCTGAGAGACACCAGTCAGTGTACACATATCTCCCTGAGAGAGATGGGGCTGAGAGATACCAGTCATCGTACCGATATCACCCTGAGGGAGAGGGGACTGAGAGACACCAGTCAGTGTACAGATATCTCCCTGAGAGAGAGGGGACTGAGAGACACCAGTCAGTGTACAGATATCTCCCTGAGAGAGAGAGGGGACTGAGAGACACCTGTCAGTGTACAGATATCTCCTTGAGGGAGAGTGGACTGAGAGACACCGGTCAGTGTACAGATATCTCCCTGAGGTAGAGGGGATGAGAGACACCAGTCAGTGTACAGATATCTCCCTGTGAGAGAGGGGGGATTGAGAGACACCAGTCAGTGTTCAGATATCTCCCTGAGAGAGAGAGAGAGGGGACTGAGAGACACCAGTCAGTGTACGGATATCTCCCTGAGGGAGAGGGGTCTGAGAGACAACAGTCAGTGTACTGATATCTCCCTGAGAGAGAGGGGACTGAGAGACACCAGTCAGTGTACAGATATCTCCCTGAGGGAGTGGGGACTGAGAGACACCAGTCAGTGTACAGATATCTCCCTGAGAGAGAGGGGACTGAGATACACCAATCAGTGTCCTGATATCTCCCTGAGGGAGAGGGGGTGCTGAGAGTCACCAGTCACTGTACAGATATCTCCCTGAGAGTGATGGGACTGAGAGATACCAGTCATCGTACCAATATCATCCTGAGGGAGAGGGGACTGAGAGACACCAGTCAGTATACAGATATCTCCCTGAGGGAGAGCGACGACTCAGAGACACCAGTCATTGTGCAGATATCTCCTTGAGGGAGAGTGAACTGAGAGACACCGGTCAGTGTTCAGATATCTCCCTGAGGTAGAGGGGATGAGAGACACTAGTCAGTGTACAGATATCTTCCTGAGAGAGAGGGGGGATTGAAAGACACCAGTCAGTGTACAGATCTCTCCCTGAGAGAGAGAGAGGGGGGACTTCGAGACACCAGTCAGTGTACAGATATCTCCCTGAGAGAGAGGGGGACTGAGAGACACCAGTCAGTGTACAGTCATCTCCCTGAGAGAGAGGGGACTGAGAGACACCAGTCAGTGCTCAGATATCTCCCTGAGGCAGAGGGGGGAATGAGAGACACCAGTCAGTGTACAGACATCTCCCTGAGGGAGAGGGGTCTGAGAGACAACAGTCAGTGTACAGATATCTCCCTGAGAGAGAGGGGGGACTGAGAGACACCAGCCAGTGTACAGATATCTCCCTGAGAGAGAGGGCGGGGGCTGAGAGACAACAGTCAGTGTACAGATATCTCCTTGAGAGGGAGGGGACTGAGAGACACCAGTCAGTGTACAGATATCTCCCTGAGAGAGAGAGGGGATTGAGTGACACCAGTCAGTGTACAGATACCTCCCTGAGAGAGAGGGGACTGAGAGACACCAGTCAGTGTTCCGATATCTCCCTGAGAGAGGGGGTACTGAGAGACACCAGTCAGTGTACAGATATCTCCCTGAGGGAGAGAGGACTGAGAGACATCAGTCAGTGTACAGATATCTCCCTGAGGGAGATGGGACTGAGAGACACCAGTCAGTGTACAGATATCGCCCTGAGGGAGAGGGGACTGAGAGACACCAGTCAGTGTACAGATATCTTCCTGAGGGAGAGGGGACTGAGAGACACCAGTGAGTGTACAGATATCTTCCTGAGGGAGAGGGGACTGAGAGACACCAGTCAGTGTACAGATATCTCCCTGAGAGAGAGGGGACTGAGAGCCAACAGTCAGTGTACAGTTATCTCCCTGAGAGAGAGGGGGGACTGAGAGACACCAGCCAGTGTACAGATATCTCCCTGAGAGAGTGGGTTGGGACTGCGAGACACCAGTCAGTGTACAGATATATCCCTGAGAGAGAGGGGACTGAGAGACACCAGTCAGTGTACAGATATCTCCCTGAGCGAGAGGGGGGCTGAGAGACACCAGTCAGTGTACACATATCTCCCTGAGAGAGATGGGGCTGAAAGATACCAGTCATCGTACCGATATCACCCTGAGGGAGAGGGGACTGAGAGACACCAGTCAGTGTACACATATCTCCCTGAGAGAGATGGGGCTCAGAGATACCAGTCATCGTACCGATATCACCCTGAGGGAGAGGGGACTGAGAGACACCAGTCAGTGTACAGATATCTCCCTGAGAGAGAGGGGACTGAGAGACACCAGTCAGTGTACAGATATCTCCCTGAGAGAGAGAGGGGACTGAGAGACACCTGTCAGTGTACAGATATCTCCTTGAGGGAGAGTGGACTGAGAGACACCGGTCAGTGCACAGCTATGTCCCTGAGAGAGACGGGTACTGAGACACCACTCAGTCTACAGACATATCCCTGAGAGAGAGGGGGACTGAGTGACACCAGTCAGTGTACAGATATCTCTCTCGAGAGAGCGACGACTCAGAGACACCAGTCAGTGTACAGACATCTCCCTGAGAGAGAGGGTGACTGAGAGACACCAGTCAGTGTACAGATATCTCCCTTAGGGAGAGGGGACTGAGAGACACCAGTCAGTGTACAGATATCTCCCTGACAGAAGGGGGACTGAGTGACACTAGTCTTTGTACAGATATCGCCCTGAGAGAGAGGGGACTGAGAGACACCAGTCAGTGTACAGATATCTACCTGAGAGAGAGGGGGACTGAGAGACACCAGTCAGTGTACAGATATCTCCCTGAGGGAGAGGGGACTGAGAGACACCAGTCAGTGTTCAGACATCTCCCTGAGAGAGAGGGGACTGAGAGACACCAGTCAGTGCTCAGATATCTCCCTGAGACAGAGGGGGGACTGAGAGACACCAGTCAGTGTACAGACATCTCCCTGAGGGAGTGGGGTCTGAGAGACAACAGTCAGTGTACAGATATCTCCCTGAGAGAGAGGGGGGACTGAGAGACACCAGCCAGTGTACAGATATCTCCCTGAGAGAGAGGGCGGGGGCTGAGAGACACCAGTCGGTGTACAGATATCTCCCTGAGAGAGAGAGGGGACTGGGAGACACCAGTTAGTGTACAGATATCTCCCTGAGAGAGAGGGGACTGAGAGACACCAGTCAGTGTACCGTTATCTCCCTGAGAGAGAGGGGACTGAGAGACACCAGTCAGTGTACAGATATCTTCCTGAGGGAGAGCGGACTGAGAGACACCAGTCAGTGTACAGATATCTTCCTGAGGGAGAGGGGACTGAGAGACACCAGTCAGTGTCCTGATATCTCCCTGAGGGAGAGGGGACTGAGAGACACCAGTCAGTGTACAGATATCTCCCTGAGAGACAGTGGTATTGAGAGACACCAGTCAGTGTACAGACATCTCCCTGAGAGAGAGGGGGACTGAGAGACACCAGTCAGTGTACAGATATCTCCCTGAGGGAGAGGGGACTGAGAGACACCAGTCAGTGTACAGAAATCTCCCGGAGGGAGAGGGGTCTGAGAGACACCAGTCAGTGTACAGACATCTCCCTGAGAGAGAGGGGACTGAGAGACACCAGTCAGTGCTCAGATATCTCCCTGAGGCAGAGGGGGTACTGAGAGACACCAGTCAGTGTACAGACATCTCCCTGAGGGAGAGGTGTCTGAGAGACAACAGTCAGTGTACAGATATCTTTCTGAGAGAGAGGGGGGACTGAGAGACACCAGCCAGTGTACAGATATATCCCTGAGAGAGAGGGCGGGGGCTGAGAGTCACCAGTCAGTGTACAGATATCTCCCTGAGAGAGAGGGGACTGAGAGACAGCAGTCAGTGTACAGATATCTCCCTGAGAGAGAGAGGGGACTGAGAGACACCAGTCAGTGTACAGATATCACCCTGAGAGAGAGGGGACTGAAAGACACCAGTCAGTGTACAGACATCTTCCTGAGGGAGAGGGGACTGAGAGACACCAGTCAGTGTACAGATATCTCCCTGAGGGAGAGGGGGATTGAGAGACACCAGTCAGTGTACAGATATCTCCCTGAGAGAGAGAGGGGACTGAGAGACACCAGGCAGTGTACAGATATCTCCCTGAGAGAGAGCGACGACTCAGAGACACCAGTCAGTTTACAGATATCTCCTTGAGGGAGAGTGAACTGAGAGACACCAGTCAGTGTTCAGATATCTCCCTGAGGTAGAGGGGATGAGAGACACCAGTCAGTGTACAGATATCTTCCTGAGAGAGAGGGGGGTTTGAGAGACACCAGTCAGTGTTCAGATATCTCCCTGAGAGAGAGAGAGAGGGGACTTCGAGACACCAGTCAGTGTATAGATATCTCCCTGAGGGAGAGGGGACTGAGAGACACCAGTCAGTGCACAGATATGTCCATGAGAGAGAGGGGTAGTGAGAGACACCAGTCAGTGTACAGATATCTCCCTGACAGAATGGGGACTGTGTGGCACTAGTCTTTGTACAGATATCTCCCTGAGAGAGAGGGGGACTGAGAGACACCAGTCAGTGTACAGATATCTCCCTGAGTGGGAGGGGACTGAGAGACACCACTCAGTATACAGATATCTCCCTGAGAGAGAGGGCGACTGAAAGACACCAGTCAGTGTACAGATATCTCCCTGAGAGAGATGGGACTGTGAGATACCAGTCATCGTACCGATATCACCCTGAGGGAGAGGGAACTGAGAGACACCAGTCAGTGTACAGATATCTCCCTGAGAGAGAGGGGGGACTGAGAGACACCAGTCAGTGTACAGATATCTCCTTGAGGGAGAGTGGACTGAGAGACACCAGTTAGTGTACAGATATCTCCCTGAGGTAGAGGGGACTGAGAGACACCAGTCAGTGTACAGATATCTCCCTGAGAGAGAGGGGGGATTGAGAAACACCAGTCAGTGTACAGATATCTCCCTGAGAGAGAGGGGACTGAGAGACACCAGTCAGTGTGCAGATATCTCCCCGAGGGAGAGGGGTCTGAGAGACACCAGTCCGTGCACAGATATCTCCCTGAGAGAGAGGGGTATTGAGAGACACCAGTCAGTGTACAGACATCTCCCTGAGAGAGAGGGGGACTGAGAGACACCAGTGTACAAACATCTCCCTGAGGGAGTGGGGTCTGAGAGACAACAGTCAGTGTACAGATATCTCCCTGAGAGAGAGGGGGGACTGAGAGACACCAGTCAGTGTACCGATATCTCCCTGAGAGAGAGGGGACTGAGAGACACCAGTCAATGTACAGATATCTTCCTGAGGGAGAGGGGACTGAGAAACACCAATCAGTGTACTGATATCTCCCTGAGAGAGAGGGTTGGGACTGCGAGACACCAGTCAGTTTACAGATATATCCCTGAGAGAGAGGGGACTGAGAGACACCAGTGTACAGATATCTCCCTGAGCGAGAGGGGGGCTGAGAGACACCAGTCAGTGTACACATATCTCCCTGAGAGAGATGGGGCTGAGAGATACCAGTCATCGTACCGATATCACCCTGAGGGAGAGGGGACTGAGAGACACCAGTCATTGTACAGATATCTCCCTGAGAGAGAGGGGACTGAGAGACACCAGTCAGTGTACAGATATCTCCCTGAGAGAGAGAGGGGACTGAGAGACACCTGTCAGTGTACAGATATCTCCTTGAGGGAGAGTGGACTGAGAGACACCGGTCAGTGTACAGATATCTCCCTGAGGTAGAGGGGATGAGAGACACCAGTCAGTGTACAGATATCTCCCTGTGAGAGAGGGGGGATTGAGAGACACCAGTCAGTGTTCAGATATCTCCCTGAGAGAGAGAGAGAGGGGACTGAGAGACACCAGTCAGTGTACGGATATCTCCCTGAGGGAGAGGGGTCTGAGAGACAACAGTCAGTGTACTGATATCTCCCTGAGAGAGAGGGGACTGAGAGACACCAGTCAGTGTACAGATATCTCCCTGAGAGAGAGGGGACTGAGAGACACCAGTCAGTGTTCCGATATCTCCCTGAGAGAGGGGGGACTGAGAGACACCAGTCAGTGTACAGATATCTTCCTGGGGAATAGGGGACTGAGAGACACCAGTCAGTGTACTGATATCTCCCTGAGGGAGAGAGGACTGAGAGACATCAGTCAGTGTACAGATATCTCCCTGAGGGAGATGGGACTGAGAGACACCAGTCAGTGTACAGATATCTCCCTGAGGGAGAGGGGACTGAGAGACACCAGTCAGTGTACAGATATCTTCCTGAGGGAGAGGGGACTGAGAGACACCAGTCAGTGTACTGATATCTCCCTGAGGGAGAGGGGACTGTGAGACACCAGTCAGTGTACAGATATCTCCCTGAGAGAGAGGAGACTGAGAGACACCAGTCAGTGTACAGATAACTCCTTGAGGGAGAGGTGACTGAGAGACACCAGTCAGTGTACAGATATCTCCCTGAGGGAGAGGGGACTGAGAGACACCAGTCAGTGTACAGATATCTCCCTGAGAGAGAGGGGACTGAGATACACCAGTCAGTGTCCTGATATCTCCCTGAGGGAGAGGGGGTGCTGAGAGTCACCAGTCACTGTACAGATATCTCCCTGTGAGAGAGGGGGGATTGAGAGACACCAGTCAGTGTACAGATATCTCCTTGAGGGAGAGTGAACTGAGAGACACCGGTCAGTGTTCAGATATCTCCCTGAGGTAGAGGGGATGAGAGACACTAGTCAGTGTACAGATATCTTCCTGAGAGAGAGGGGGGATTGAGAGACACCAGTCAGTGTACAGATCTCTCCCTGAGAGAGAGAGAGGGGGGACTTCGAGACACCAGTCAGTGTACAGATATCTCCCTGAGAGAGAGGGGGACTGAGAGACACCAGTCAGTGTACAGTCATCTCCCTGAGAGAGAGGGGACTGAGAGACACCAGTCAGTGCTCAGATATCTCCCTGAGGCAGAGGGGGGAATGAGAGACACCAGTCAGCGTACAGACATCTCCCTGAGGGAGAGGCGTCTGAGAGACAACAGTCAGTGTACAGATATCTCCCTGAGAGAGAGGGGGGACTGAGAGACACCAGCCAGTGTACAGATATCTCCCTGAGAGAGAGGGCGGGGGCTGAGAGACAACAGTCAGTGTACAGATATCTCCTTGAGAGGGAGGGGACTGAGAGACACCAGTCAGTGTACAGATATCTCCCTGAGGTAGAGGGGATGAGAGACACCAGTCAGTGTACAGATATCTCCCTGTGAGAGAGGGGGGATTGAGAGACACCAGTCAGTGTTCAGATATCTCCCTGAGAGAGAGAGAGAGGGGACTGAGAGACACCAGTCAGTGTACGGATATCTCCCTGAGAGAGAGGGGACTGAGAGACACCAGTCAGTGTACAGATATCTCCCTGAGGGAGAGAGAGAGGGGACTGAGACACACCAGTCAGTGTACGGATATCTCCCTGAGAGAGAGGGGGACTGAGAGACACCAGTCAGTGTACAGATATCTCCCTGAGGGAGAGGGGACTGGGAGACAGCAGTCACTGTACAGACATTTCCCTGAGAGAGAGGGGAATGAGAGACACCAGTCAGTGTACCGATATCTCCCTGAGACAGAGGGGGGACTGAGAGACACCAGTCAGTGTACAGATATCTCCCTGAGGGAGAGGGGTCTGAGAGACAACAGTCAGTGTACAGATATCTCCCTGAGATAGAGGGGGGGACTGAGAGAGACCAGTCAGTGTACAGATATCTCCCTGAGGGAGAGGGGACTGAGAGACACCAGTCAGTGTACAGACATCTCCCTGAGAGAGAGGGGACTGAGAGACACCAGTCAGTGCTCAGATATCTCCCTGAGGCAGAGGGGGGACTGAGAGACACCAGTCAGCGTACAGACATCTCCCTGAGGGAGAGGGGTCTGAGAGACAACAGTCAGTGTACAGATATCTCCCTGAGAGAGAGGGGGGACGGAGAGACACCAGCCAGTGTACAGATACCTCCCTGAGAGAGAGGGCGGGGGCTGAGAGACACCAGTCAGTGTACAGATATCTCCCTGAGAGAGAGGGGACTGAGAGACACCAGTCAGTGTCCAGATATCTCCTTGAGAGAGAGAGGGGATTGAGAGACACCAGTCAGTGTACAGATATCTCCCTGAGAGAGAGGGGACTGAGACACACCAGTCAGTGTTCCGATATCTCCCTGAGAGAGAGGGGACTGAGGGACACCAGTCAGTGTACAGATATCTTCCTGAGGGATAGGGGACTGAGAGACACCAGTCAGTGTACAGATATCTCCCTGAGGGAGAGGGGACTGAGAGACACCAGTCAGTGTACAGATATCTCCCTGAGGGAGAGGGGACTGAGAGACACCAGTCAGTGTACAGATAACTCCCTGAGGGAGAGGGGACTGAGAGACACCAGTCAGTGTACGGATATCTCCCTGAGTGAGAGGGGACTGAGAGACACCAGTCAGTGTACAGATATCTCCCTGAGAGAGAGGGGACTGAGAGACACCAGTCAGTGTACAGATAACTCCCTGAGGGAGAGGGGACTGAGAGACACCAGTCAGTGTACAGATATCTCCCTGAGGGAGAGGGGACTGAGAGACACCAGTCAGTGTACAGATATCTCCCTGAGAGAGAGGGGACTGAGAGACACCAGTCAGTGTACAGATATCTCCCTGAGGGAGAGGGGACTGAGAGACACCTGTCAGTGTACAGATATCTCCCTGAGAGAGAGAGGGGATTCAGAGTCACCAGTCAGTGCACAGATATCTCCCTGAGAGAGAGAGGGGACTGAGAGACACCAGTCAGTGTACAGATATCTCCCTGAGTGAGAGGGGACTGAGAGACACCAGTCAGTGTACAGATATCTTCCTGAGGGAGAGGGGACTGAGATACACCAGTCAGTGTACAGATATCTCCCTGAGGGAGAGAGGGGACTGAGAGACACCAGTCAGTGTACAGATATCTCCCTGAGGGAGAGAGGGGACTGAAAGACACCAGTCAGTGTACAGATAACTCCCTGACGGAGAGAGGGGACTGAGAGACACCAGTCAGTGTACAGACATCTCCCTGGGAGAGAGAGGGGACTGAGAGACAACAGTCAGTGTGCAGATATCTCCCTGAGGGAGAGAGGGGACTGAGAGACACCAGTCAGTGTACAGATATCTTCCTGAGGGAGAGGGGACTGAGAGACACCAGTCAGTGTACAGATATCTCCCTGATAGAGAGGGGTCTGAGAGACACCAGTCAGTGTACAGATATCTCCCTGAGGGAGAGGGGACTGAGAGACACCAGTCAGTGTGCAGATATCTCCCTGAGAGAGAGGGGACTGAGAGACACCAGTCAGTGTACAGCTATCTCCCTGAGAGTGAGGGGGGATTGAGAGACACCAGTCAGTGTACAGATATCTCCCTGAGAGAGAGAGAGAGGGGACTGAGAGACACCAGTCAGTGTACGGATATCTCCCTGAGAGAGAGGGGACTGAGAGACACCAGTCAGTGTACAGATATCTCCCTGAGGGAGAGAGAGAGGGGACTGAGACACACCAGTCAGTGTACGGATATCTCCCTGAGAGAGAGGGGGACTGAGAGACACCAGTCAGTGTACAGATATCTCCCTGAGGGAGAGGGGACTGGGAGACAGCAGTCACTGTACAGACATTTCCCTGAGAGAGAGGGGAATGAGAGACACCAGTCAGTGTACCGATATCTCCCTGAGACAGAGGGGGGACTGAGAGACACCAGTCAGTGTACAGATATCTCCCTGAGGGAGAGGGGTCTGAGAGACAACAGTCAGTGTACAGATATCTCCCTGAGAGAGAGGGGGGGACTGAGAGAGACCAGTCAGTGTACAGATATCTCCCTGAGGGAGAGGGGACTGAGAGACTCCAGTCAGTGTACAGACATCTCCCTGAGAGAGAGGGGACTGAGAGACACCAGTCAGTGCTCAGATATCTCCCTGAGAGAGAGGGGGGACTGAGAGACACCAGTCAGCGTACAGACATCTCCCTGAGGGAGAGGGGTCTGAGAGACAACAGTCAGTGTACAGATATCTCCCTGAGAGAGAGGGGGGACGGAGAGACAGCAGCCAGTGTACAGATACCTCCCTGAGAGAGAGGGCGGGGGCTGAGAGACACCAGTCAGTGTACAGATATCTCCCTGAGCGAGAGGGGGGCTGAGAGACACCAGTCAGTGTACACATATCTCCCTGAGAGAGATGGGGCTGAGAGATACCAGTCATCGTACCGATATCACCCTGAGGGAGAGGGGACTGAGAGACACCAGTCATTGTACAGATATCTCCCTGAGAGAGAGGGGACTGAGAGACACCAGTCAGTGTACAGATATCTCCCTGAGAGAGAGAGGGGACTGAGAGACACCTGTCAGTGTACAGATATCTCCTTGAGGGAGAGTGGACTGAGAGACACCGGTCAGTGTACAGATATCTCCCTGAGGTAGAGGGGATGAGAGACACCAGTCAGTGTACAGATATCTCCCTGTGAGAGAGGGGGGATTGAGAGACACCAGTCAGTGTTCAGATATCTCCCTGAGAGAGAGAGAGAGGGGACTGAGAGACACCAGTCAGTGTACGGATATCTCCCTGAGGGAGAGGGGTCTGAGAGACAACAGTCAGTGTACTGATATCTCCCTGAGAGAGAGGGGACTGAGAGACACCAGTCAGTGTACAGATATCTCCCTGAGAGAGAGGGGACTGAGAGACACCAGTCAGTGTTCCGATATCTCCCTGAGAGAGGGGGGACTGAGAGACACCAGTCAGTGTACAGATATCTTCCTGGGGAATAGGGGACTGAGAGACACCAGTCAGTGTACTGATATCTCCCTGAGGGAGAGAGGACTGAGAGACATCAGTCAGTGTACAGATATCTCCCTGAGGGAGATGGGACTGAGAGACACCAGTCAGTGTACAGATATCTCCCTGAGGGAGAGGGGACTGAGAGACACCAGTCAGTGTACAGATATCTTCCTGAGGGAGAGGGGACTGAGAGACACCAGTCAGTGTACTGATATCTCCCTGAGGGAGAGGGGACTGTGAGACACCAGTCAGTGTACAGATATCTCCCTGAGAGAGAGGAGACTGAGAGACACCAGTCAGTGTACAGATAACTCCTTGAGGGAGAGGTGACTGAGAGACACCAGTCAGTGTACAGATATCTCCCTGAGGGAGAGGGGACTGAGAGACACCAGTCAGTGTACAGATATCTCCCTGAGAGAGAGGGGACTGAGATACACCAGTCAGTGTCCTGATATCTCCCTGAGGGAGAGGGGGTGCTGAGAGTCACCAGTCACTGTACAGATATCTCCCTGTGAGAGAGGGGGGATTGAGAGACACCAGTCAGTGTACAGATATCTCCTTGAGGGAGAGTGAACTGAGAGACACCGGTCAGTGTTCAGATATCTCCCTGAGGTAGAGGGGATGAGAGACACTAGTCAGTGTACAGATATCTTCCTGAGAGAGAGGGGGGATTGAGAGACACCAGTCAGTGTACAGATCTCTCCCTGAGAGAGAGAGAGGGGGGACTTCGAGACACCAGTCAGTGTACAGATATCTCCCTGAGAGAGAGGGGACTGAGAGACACCAGTCAGTGTACAGTCATCTCCCTGAGAGAGAGGGGACTGAGAGACACCAGTCAGTGCTCAGATATCTCCCTGAGGCAGAGGGGGGAATGAGAGACACCAGTCAGCGTACAGACATCTCCCTGAGGGAGAGGCGTCTGAGAGACAACAGTCAGTGTACAGATATCTCCCTGAGAGAGAGGGGGGACTGAGAGACACCAGCCAGTGTACAGATATCTCCCTGAGAGAGAGGGCGGGGGCTGAGAGACAACAGTCAGTGTACAGATATCTCCTTGAGAGGGAGGGGACTGAGAGACACCAGTCAGTGTACAGATATCTCCCTGAGGTAGAGGGGATGAGAGACACCAGTCAGTGTACAGATATCTCCCTGTGAGAGAGGGGGGATTGAGAGACACCAGTCAGTGTTCAGATATCTCCCTGAGAGAGAGAGAGAGGGGACTGAGAGACACCAGTCAGTGTACGGATATCTCCCTGAGAGAGAGGGGACTGAGAGACACCAGTCAGTGTACAGATATCTCCCTGAGGGAGAGAGAGAGGGGACTGAGACACACCAGTCAGTGTACGGATATCTCCCTGAGAGAGAGGGGGACTGAGAGACACCAGTCAGTGTACAGATATCTCCCTGAGGGAGAGGGGACTGGGAGACAGCAGTCACTGTACAGACATTTCCCTGAGAGAGAGGGGAATGAGAGACACCAGTCAGTGTACCGATATCTCCCTGAGACAGAGGGGGGACTGAGAGACACCAGTCAGTGTACAGATATCTCCCTGAGGGAGAGGGGTCTGAGAGACAACAGTCAGTGTACAGATATCTCCCTGAGATAGAGGGGGGGACTGAGAGAGACCAGTCAGTGTACAGATATCTCCCTGAGGGAGAGGGGACTGAGAGACACCAGTCAGTGTACAGACATCTCCCTGAGAGAGAGGGGACTGAGAGACACCAGTCAGTGCTCAGATATCTCCCTGAGGCAGAGGGGGGACTGAGAGACACCAGTCAGCGTACAGACATCTCCCTGAGGGAGAGGGGTCTGAGAGACAACAGTCAGTGTACAGATATCTCCCTGAGAGAGAGGGGGGACGGAGAGACACCAGCCAGTGTACAGATACCTCCCTGAGAGAGAGGGCGGGGGCTGAGAGACACCAGTCAGTGTACAGATATCTCCCTGAGAGAGAGGGGACTGAGAGACACCAGTCAGTGTCCAGATATCTCCTTGAGAGAGAGAGGGGATTGAGAGACACCAGTCAGTGTACAGATATCTCCCTGAGAGAGAGGGGACTGAGACACACCAGTCAGTGTTCCGATATCTCCCTGAGAGAGAGGGGACTGAGGGACACCAGTCAGTGTACAGATATCTTCCTGAGGGATAGGGGACTGAGAGACACCAGTCAGTGTACAGATATCTCCCTGAGGGAGAGGGGACTGAGAGACACCAGTCAGTGTACAGATATCTCCCTGAGGGAGAGGGGACTGAGAGACACCAGTCAGTGTACAGATAACTCCCTGAGGGAGAGGGGACTGAGAGACACCAGTCAGTGTACGGATATCTCCCTGAGTGAGAGGGGACTGAGAGACACCAGTCAGTGTACAGATATCTCCCTGAGAGAGAGGGGACTGAGAGACACCAGTCAGTGTACAGATAACTCCCTGAGGGAGAGGGGACTGAGAGACACCAGTCAGTGTACAGATATCTCCCTGAGGGAGAGGGGACTGAGAGACACCAGTCAGTGTACAGATATCTCCCTGAGAGAGAGGGGACTGAGAGACACCAGTCAGTGTACAGATATCTCCCTGAGGGAGAGGGGACTGAGAGACACCTGTCAGTGTACAGATATCTCCCTGAGAGAGAGAGGGGATTCAGAGTCACCAGTCAGTGCACAGATATCTCCCTGAGAGAGAGAGGGGACTGAGAGACACCAGTCAGTGTACAGATATCTCCCTGAGTGAGAGGGGACTGAGAGACACCAGTCAGTGTACAGATATCTTCCTGAGGGAGAGGGGACTGAGATACACCAGTCAGTGTACAGATATCTCCCTGAGGGAGAGAGGGGACTGAGAGACACCAGTCAGTGTACAGATATCTCCCTGAGGGAGAGAGGGGACTGAAAGACACCAGTCAGTGTACAGATAACTCCCTGACGGAGAGAGGGGACTGAGAGACACCAGTCAGTGTACAGACATCTCCCTGGGAGAGAGAGGGGACTGAGAGACAACAGTCAGTGTGCAGATATCTCCCTGAGGGAGAGAGGGGACTGAGAGACACCAGTCAGTGTACAGATATCTTCCTGAGGGAGAGGGGACTGAGAGACACCAGTCAGTGTACAGATATCTCCCTGATAGAGAGGGGTCTGAGAGACACCAGTCAGTGTACAGATATCTCCCTGAGGGAGAGGGGACTGAGAGACACCAGTCAGTGTGCAGATATCTCCCTGAGAGAGAGGGGACTGAGAGACACCAGTCAGTGTACAGCTATCTCCCTGAGAGTGAGGGGGGATTGAGAGACACCAGTCAGTGTACATATATCTCCCTGAGAGAGAGAGAGAGGGGACTGAGAGACACCAGTCAGTGTACGGATATCTCCCTGAGAGAGAGGGGACTGAGAGACACCAGTCAGTGTACAGATATCTCCCTGAGGGAGAGAGAGAGGGGACTGAGACACACCAGTCAGTGTACGGATATCTCCCTGAGAGAGAGGGGGACTGAGAGACACCAGTCAGTGTACAGATATCTCCCTGAGGGAGAGGGGACTGGGAGACAGCAGTCACTGTACAGACATTTCCCTGAGAGAGAGGGGAATGAGAGACACCAGTCAGTGTACCGATATCTCCCTGAGACAGAGGGGGGACTGAGAGACACCAGTCAGTGTACAGATATCTCCCTGAGGGAGAGGGGTCTGAGAGACAACAGTCAGTGTACAGATATCTCCCTGAGAGAGGGGGGGACTGAGAGAGACCAGTCAGTGTACAGATATCTCCCTGAGGGAGAGGGGACTGAGAGACACCAGTCAGTGTACAGACATCTCCCTGAGAGAGAGGGGACTGAGAGACACCAGTCAGTGCTCAGATATCTCCCTGAGAGAGAGGGGGGGACTGAGAGACACCAGTCAGCGTACAGACATCTCCCTGAGGGAGAGGGGTCTGAGAGACAACAGTCAGTGTACAGATATCTCCCTGAGAGAGAGGGGGGACGGAGAGACAGCAGCCAGTGTACAGATACCTCCCTGAGAGAGAGGGCGGGGGCTGAGAGACACCAGTCAGTGTACAGATATCTCCCTGAGAGAGAGGGGACTGAGGACACACCAGTCAGTGTTCCGATATCTCCCTGAGAGAGAGGGGACTGAGGGACACCAGTCAGTGTACAGATATCTTCCTGAGGGATAGGGGACTGAGAGACACCAGTCAGTGTACAGATATCTCCCTGAGGGAGAGGGGACTGAGAGACACCAGTCAGTGTACAGATATCTCCCTGAGGGAGAGGGGACTGAGAGACACCAGTCAGTGTACAGATAACTCCCTGAGGGAGAGGGGACTGAGAGACACCAGTCAGTGTACGGATATCTCCCTGAGTGAGAGGGGACTGAGAGACACCAGTCAGTGTACAGATATCTCCCTGAGAGAGAGGGGACTGAGAGACACCAGTCAGTGTACAGATAACTCCCTGAGGGAGAGGGGACTGAGAGACACCAGTCAGTGTACAGATATCTCCCTGAGGGAGAGGGGACTGAGAGACACCAGTCAGTGAACAGATATCTCCCTGAGAGAGAGGGGACTGAGAGACACCAGTCAGTGTACAGATATCTCCCTGAGGGAGAGGGGACTGAGAGACACCTGTCAGTGTACAGATATCTCCCTGAGAGAGAGAGGGGATTCAGAGTCACCAGTCAGTGCACAGATATCTCCCTGAGAGAGAGAGGGGACTGAGAGACACCAGTCAGTGTACAGATATCTCCCTGAGTGAGAGGGGACTGAGAGACACCAGTCAGTGTACAGATATCTTCCTGAGGGAGAGGGGACTGAGATACACCAGTCAGTGTACAGATAACTCCCTGACGGAGAGAGGGGACTGAGAGACACCAGTCAGTGTACAGACATCTCCCTGGGAGAGAGAGGGGACTGAGAGACAACAGTCAGTGTACAGATATCTCCCTGAGGGAGAGAGGGGACTGAAAGACACCAGTCAGTGTACAGATAACTCCCTGACGGAGAGAGGGGACTGAGAGACACCAGTCAGTGTACAGACATCTCCCTGGGAGAGAGAGGGGACTGAGAGACAACAGTCAGTGTGCAGATATCTCCCTGAGGGAGAGAGGGGACTGAGAGACACCAGTCAGTGTACAGATATCTTCCTGAGGGAGAGGGGACTGAGAGACACCAGTCAGTGTACAGATATCTCCCTGATAGAGAGGGGTCTGAGAGACACCAGTCAGTGTACAGATATCTCCCTGAGGGAGAGGGGACTGAGAGACACCAGTCAGTGTGCAGATATCTCCCTGAGAGAGAGGGGACTGAGAGACACCAGTCAGTGTACAGCTATCTCCCTGAGAGTGAGGGGGGATTGAGAGACACCAGTCAGTGTACAGATATCTCCCTGAGAGAGAGAGAGAGGGTACTGAGAGACACCAGTCAGTGCACGGATATCTCCCTGAGGGAGAGGGGACTGAGAGACACCAGTCAGTGTACAGATATCTCCCTGAGGGAGAGGGGATGAGAGACACCAGTCAGTGTGCAGATATCTCCCTGAGAGAGAGGCGACTGAGAGACACCAGTCAGTGTACAGATATCTCCCTGAGAGAGAGAGGGGATTGAGAGACACCAGTCAGTGTGCAGATATCTCCCTGAGAGAGAGGGGACTGAGACACACCAGTCAGTGTACAGGTATCTCCCTGAGAGAGAGGGGACTGAGACACACCAGTCAGTGTTCCGATATCTCCCTGAGAGCGAGGGGACTGAGGGACACCAGTCAGTGTACAGATATCTTCCTGAGGGATAGGGGACTGAGAGACACCAGTCAGTGTACAGATATCTCCCTGAGGGAGAGGGGACTGAGAGACACCAGTCAGTGTACAGATATCTCCCTGAGGGAGAGGGGACTGAGAGACACCAGTCAGTGTACAGATATCTCCCTGAGAGAGAGGGCGGGGACTGAGAGACACCAGTTAGTGTACACATATCTCCCTGAGAGAGATGGGGCTGAGAGATACCAGTCATCGTACCGATATCACCCTGAGGGAGAGGGGACTGAGAGACACCAGTCAGTGTACAGATATCTCCCTGAGAGAGAGGGGACTGAGAGACACCAGTCAGTGTACAGATATCTCCCTGAGAGAGAGAGGGGACTGAGAGACACCTGTCAGTGTACAGATATCTCCTTGAGTGAGAATGGACTGAGAGACACCGGTCAGTGTACAGATATCTCCCTGAGGTAGAGGGGATGAGAGACACCAGTCAGTGTACAGATATCTCCCTGTGAGAGAGGGGGGATTGAGAGACACCTGTCAGTGTACAGATATCTCCCTGAGAGAGAGAGAGAGGGGACTGAGAGACACCAGTCAGTGTACGGATATCTCCCTGAGAGAGAGGGGGACTGAGAGACACCAGTCAGTGTACAGATATCTCCCTGAGGGAGAGGGGACTGGGAGACAGCAGTCACTGTACAGACATTTCCCTGAGAGAGAGGGGAATGAGAGACACCAGTCAGTGTACCGATATCTCCCTGAGACAGAGGGGGGACTGAGAGACACCAGTCAGTGTACAGATAACTCCCTGAGGGAGAGTGGTCTGAGAGACAACAGTCAGTGTACAGATATCTCCCTGAGAGAGAGGGGGGGACTGAGAGAGACCAGTCAGTGTACAGATATCTCCCTGAGGGAGAGGGGACTGAGAGACACCAGTCAGTGCTCAGATATCTCCCTGAGGCAGAGGGGGGACTGAGAGACACCAGTCAGTGTACAGACATCTCCCTGAGGGAGAGGGGTCTGAGAGACAACAGTCAGTGTACAGATATCTCCCTGAGAGAGAGGGGGGACTGAGAGACACCAGCCAGTGTACAGATACCTCCCTGAGAGAGAGGGCGGGGGCTGAGAGACACCAGTCAGTGTGCAGATATCTCCCTGAGAGAGAGGGGACTGAGAGACACCAGTCAGTGTACAGATATCTCCCTGAGAGAGAGAGGGGATTGAGAGACACCAGTCAGTGTACAGATATCTCCCTGAGAGAGAGGGGACTGAGACACACCAGTCAGTGTACAGATATCTCCCTGAGAGAGAGGGGACTGAGACACACCAGTCAGTGTTCCGATATCTCCCTGAGAGCGAGGGGACTGAGGGACACCAGTCAGTGTACAGATATCTTCCTGAGGGATAGGGGACTGAGAGACACCAGTCAGTGTACAGATATCTCCCTGAGGGAGAGAGGACTGAGAGACACCAGTCAGTGTACAGATATCTCCCTGAGGGAGAGGGGACTGAGAGACACCAGTCAGTGTACAGATATCTCCCTGAGAGAGAGGGCGGGGACTGAGAGACACCAGTCAGTGTACGGATATCTTCCTGAGGGAGAGTGGACTGAGAGACACCAGTCAGTGTACTGATATCTCCCTGAGAGAGAGGGGATTGAGAGACACCAGTCAGTGTACAGATATCTCCCTGAGAGAGAGGGGACTGAGAGACACCAGTCAGTGTACGGATATCTCCCTGAGGGAGAGTGGACTGAGAGACACCAGTCAGTGTACTGATATCTCTCTGAGAGAGAGGGGACTGAGAGACACCAGTCAGTGTACAGATAACTCTTCTGAGGGAGAGGGGACTGAGAGACACCAGTCAGTGTACAGATATCTCTCTGAGGGAGAGGGGACTGAGAGACACCAGTCAAAGTACAGATATCTTCCTGAGGGAGAGGGGACTGAGACACACCAGGCAGTGTACAGATATCTCCCTGAGGGAGAGGTGACTGAGAGACACCAGTCAGTGTACAGATATCTCCCTGAGAGAGAGCGACGACTCAGAGACACCAGTCAGTTTACAGATATCTCCTTGAGGGAGAGTGAACTGAGAGACACCGGTCAGTGTTCAGATATCTCCCTGAGGTAGAGGGGATGAGAGACACCAGTCAGTGTACAGATATCTTCCTGAGAGAGAGGGGGGTTTGAGAGACACCAGTCAGTGTTCAGATATCTCCCTGAGAGAGAGAGAGAGGGGACTTCGAGACACCAGTCAGTGTATAGATATCTCCCTGAGGGAGAGGGGACTGAGAGACACCAGTCAGTGCACAGATATGTCCAGGAGAGAGAGGGGTAGTGAGAGACACCAGTCAGTGTACAGACATCTCCCTGAGAGAGAGGGGGACTGAGAGACACCAGTCAGTGTACAGATATCTCCCTGAGGGAGAGGGGACTGAGAGACACCAGTCAGTGTACAGATATCTCCCTGACAGAATGGGGACTGTGTGGCACTAGTCTTTGTACAGATATCTCCCTGAGAGAGAGGGGGACTGAGAGACACCAGTCAGTGTACAGATATCTCCCTGAGTGGGAGGGGACTGAGAGACACCAGTCAGTATACAGATATCTCCCTGAGAGAGAGGGGGACTGAGAGACACCAGTCAGTGTACAGATATCTCCCTGAGAGAGATGGGACTGAGAGATTCCAGTCATCGTACCGATATCACCCTGAGGGAGAGGGGACTGAGAGACACCAGTCAGTGTACAGATATCTCCCTGAGAGAGAGGGGGGACTGAGAGACACCAGTCAGCGTACAGATATCTCCTTGAGGGAGAGTGGACTGAGAGACACCAGTTAGTGTACAGATATCTCCCTCAGGTAGAGGAGACTGAGAGACACCAGTCAGTGTACAGATATCTCCCTGAGAGAGAGGGGGGATTGAGAAACACCAGTCAGTGTACAGATATCTCCCTGAGAGAGAGGGGACTGAGAGACACCAGTCAGTGTACAGATATCTCCCCGAGGGAGAGCGGTCTGAGAGACACCAGTCCGTGCACAGATATCTCCCTGAGTGAGAGGGGTATTGAGAGACACCAGTCAGTGTACAGACATCTCCCTGAGAGAGAGGGGGACTGAGAGACACCAGTGTACAGATATCTCCCTGAGGGAGAGGGGACTGAGAGACACCAGTCAGTGTTCAGACATCTCCCTGAGAGAGAGGGGACTGAGAGACACCAGTCTGTGCTCAGATATCTCCCTGAGACAGAGGGGGGACTGAGAGACACCAATCAGTGTACAGACATCTCCCTGAGGGAGTGGGGTCTGAGAGACAACAGTCAGTGTACAGATTTCTCCCTGAGAGAGAGGGGACTGAGAGACACCAGTCAGTGTACAGATAACTCCCTGAGGGAGAGGGGACTGAGAGACACCAGTGAGTGTACAGATATCTCCCTGAGGGAGAGGGGACTGGGAGACACCAGTCAGTGTACAGATATCTCCCTGAGAGAGAGGGGACTGAGAGACACCAGTCAGTGTACTGATATCTCCCTGAGGGAGAGGGGACTGAGAGACACCAGTCAGTGTACAGATAACTCCCTGAGAGAGAGGGGACTGAGAGACACCAGTCAGTGTACAGATAACTCCCTGAGAGAGAGGGGACTGGGAGACACCAGTCAGTGTACAGATATCTCCCTGAGAGAGAGGGGCCTGAGAGACACCAGTCAGTGTACTGATATCTCCCTGAGGGAGAGGGGACTGAGAGACACCAGTGAGTGTACAGATATCTCCCTGAGGGAGAGGGGACTGAGAGACACCAGTCAGTGTACAGATATCTCCCTGAGAGAGAGGGGACTGAGACACACCAGTCAGTGTACAGATATCTCCCTGAGAGAGAGGGGACTGAGACACACCAGTCAGTGTTCCGATATCTCCCTGAGAGCGAGGGGACTGAGGGACACCAGTCAGTGTACAGATATCTTCCTGAGGGATAGGGGACTGAGAGACACCAGTCAGTGTACAGATATCTCCCTGAGGGAGAGAGGACTGAGAGACACCAGTCAGTGTACAGATATCTCCCTGAGGGAGAGGGGACTGAGAGACACCAGTCAGTGTACAGATATCTCCCTGAGAGAGAGGGCGGTGACTGAGAGACACCAGTCAGTGTACGGATATCTTCCTGAGGGAGAGTGGACTGAGAGACACCAGTCAGTGTACTGATATCTCCCTGAGAGAGAGGGGACTGAGAGACACCAGTCAGTGTACGGATATCTCCCTGAGGGAGAGTGGACTGAGAGACACCAGTCAGTGTACTGATATCTCTCTGAGAGAGAGGGGACTGAGAGACACCAGTCAGTGTACAGATAACTCCCTGAGGGAGAGGGGACTGAGAGACACCAGTCAGTGTACAGATATCTCTCTGAGGGAGAGGGGACTGAGAGACACCAGTCAAAGTACAGATATCTTCCTGAGGGAGAGGGGACTGAGACACACCAGGCAGTGTACAGATATCTCCCTGAGGGAGAGGTGACTGAGAGACACCAGTCAGTGTACAGATATCTCCCTGAGAGAGAGCGACGACTCAGAGACACCAGTCAGTTTACAGATATCTCCTTGAGGGAGAGTGAACTGAGAGACACCGGTCAGTGTTCAGATATCTCCCTGAGGTAGAGGGGATGAGAGACACCAGTCAGTGTACAGATATCTTCCTGAGAGAGAGGGGGGTTTGAGAGACACCAGTCAGTGTTCAGATATCTCCCTGAGAGAGAGAGAGAGGGGACTTCGAGACACCAGTCAGTGTATAGATATCTCCCTGAGGGAGAGGGGACTGAGAGACACCAGTCAGTGCACAGATATGTCCATGAGAGAGAGGGGTAGTGAGAGACACCAGTCAGTGTACAGACATCTCCCTGAGAGAGAGGGGGACTGAGAGACACCAGTCAGTGTACAGATATCTCCCTGAGGGAGAGGGGACTGAGAGACACCAGTCAGTGTACAGATATCTCCCTGACAGAATGGGGACTGTGTGGCACTAGTCTTTGTACAGATATCTCCCTGAGAGAGAGGGGGACTGAGAGACACCAGTCAGTGTACAGATATCTCCCTGAGTGGGAGGGGACTGAGAGACACCAGTCAGTATACAGATATCTCCCTGAGAGAGAGGGGGACTGAGAGACACCAGTCAGTGTACAGATATCTCCCTGAGAGAGATGGGACTGAGAGATTCCAGTCATCGTACCGATATCACCCTGAGGGAGAGGGGACTGAGAGACACCAGTCAGTGTACAGATATCTCCCTGAGAGAGAGGGGGGACTGAGAGACACCAGTCAGCGTACAGATATCTCCTTGAGGGAGAGTGGACTGAGAGACACCAGTTAGTGTACAGATATCTCCCTCAGGTAGAGGAGACTGAGAGACACCAGTCAGTGTACAGATATCTCCCTGAGAGAGAGGGGGGATTGAGAAACACCAGTCAGTGTACAGATATCTCCCTGAGAGAGAGGGGACTGAGAGACACCAGTCAGTGTACAGATATCTCCCCGAGGGAGAGCGGTCTGAGAGACACCAGTCCGTGCACAGATATCTCCCTGAGTGAGAGGGGTATTGAGAGACACCAGTCAGTGTACAGACATCTCCCTGAGAGAGAGGGGGACTGAGAGACACCAGTGTACAGATATCTCCCTGAGGGAGAGGGGACTGAGAGACACCAGTCAGTGTTCAGACATCTCCCTGAGAGAGAGGGGACTGAGAGACACCAGTCTGTGCTCAGATATCTCCCTGAGACAGAGGGGGGACTGAGAGACACCAATCAGTGTACAGACATCTCCCTGAGGGAGTGGGGTCTGAGAGACAACAGTCAGTGTACAGATTTCTCCCTGAGAGAGAGGGGACTGAGAGACACCAGTCAGTGTACAGATAACTCCCTGAGGGAGAGGGGACTGAGAGACACCAGTGAGTGTACAGATATCTCCCTGAGGGAGAGGGGACTGGGAGACACCAGTCAGTGTACAGATATCTCCCTGAGAGAGAGGGGACTGAGAGACACCAGTCAGTGTACTGATATCTCCCTGAGGGAGAGGGGACTGAGAGACACCAGTCAGTGTACAGATAACTCCCTGAGAGAGAGGGGACTGAGAGACACCAGTCAGTGTACAGATAACTCCCTGAGAGAGAGGGGACTGGGAGACACCAGTCAGTGTACAGATATCTCCCTGAGAGAGAGGGGCCTGAGAGACACCAGTCAGTGTACTGATATCTCCCTGAGGGAGAGGGGACTGAGAGACACCAGTGAGTGTACAGATATCTCCCTGAGGGAGAGGGGACTGAGAGACACCAGTCAGTGTACAGATATCTCCCTGAGAGAGAGGGGACTGAGAGACAACAGTCAGTGTACAGTTATCTCCCTGAGGGAGAGGGGACTGAGAGACACCAGTCAGTGTACAGATATCTCCCTGAGAGAGAGGGCGGGGACTGAGAGACACCAGTTAGTGTACAGATATCTCCCTGAGAGAGAGGGCGGGGACTGAGAGACACCAGTTAGTGTACACATATCTCCTTGAGAGAGATGGGGCTGAGAGATACCAGTCATCGTACCGATATCACCCTGAGGGAGAGGGGACTGAGAGACACCAGTCAGTGTACAGATATCTCCCTGAGAGAGAGGGGACTGAGAGACACCAGTCAGTGTACAGATATCTCCCTGAGAGAGAGAGGGGACTGAGAGACACCTGTCAGTGTACAGATATCTCCTTGAGTGAGAGTGGACTGAGAGACACCGGTCAGTGTACAGATATCTCCCTGAGGTAGAGGGGATGAGAGACACCAGTCAGTGTACAGATATCTCCCTGTGAGAGAGGGGGGATTGAGAGACACCTGTCAGTGTACAGATATCTCCCTGAGAGAGAGAGAGAGGGGACTGAGAGACACCAGTCAGTGTACGGATATCTCCCTGAGAGAGAGGAGGACTGAGAGACACCAGTCAGTGTACAGATATCTCCCTGAGGGAGAGGGGACTGGGAGACAGCAGTCACTGTACAGACATTTCCCTGAGAGAGAGGGGAATGAGAGACACCAGTCAGTGTACCGATATCTCCCTGAGACAGAGGGGGGACTGAGAGACACCAGTCAGTGTACAGATAACTCCCTGAGGGAGAGGGGTCTGAGAGACAACAGTGAGTGTACAGATATCTCCCTGAGAGAGAGGGGGGGACTGAGAGAGACCAGTCAGTGTACAGATATCTCCCTGAGGGAGAGGGGACTGAGAGACACCAGTCAGTGTACAGACATCTCCCTGAGAGAGAGGGGACTGAGAGACACCAGTCACTGCTCAGATAGCTCCCTGAGGCAGAGGGGGGACTGAGAGACACCAGTCAGTGTACAGACATCTCCCTGAGGGAGAGGGGTCTGAGAGACAACAGTCAGTGTACAGATATCTCCCTGAGAGAGAGGGGGGACTGAGAGACACCAGCCAGTGTACAGATACCTCCCTGAGAGAGAGGGCGGGGGCTGAGAGACACCAGTCAGTGTGCAGATATCTCCCTGAGAGAGAGGGGACTGAGAGACACCAGTCAGTGTACAGATATCTCCCTGAGAGAGAGAGGGGATTGAGAGACACCAGTCAGTGTACAGATATCTCCCTGAGAGAGAGGGGACTGAGACTCACCAGTCAGTGTACAGATATCTCCCTGAGAGAGAGGGGACTGAGACACACCAGTCAGTGTTCCGATATCTCCCTGAGAGCGAGGGGACTGAGGGACACCAGTCAGTGTACAGATATCTTCCTGAGGGATAGGGGACTGAGAGACACCAGTCAGTGTACAGATATCTCCCTGAGGGAGAGGGGACTGAGAGACACCAGTCAGTGTACAGATATCTCCCTGAGGGAGAGGGGACTGAGAGACACCAGTCAGTGTACAGATATCTCCCTGAGGGAGAGGGGACTGAGAGACACCAGTCAGTGTACGGATATCTTCCTGAGGGAGAGGGGACTGAGAGACACCAGTCAGTGTACTGATATCTCCCTGAGAGAGAGGGGACTGAGAGACACCAGTCAGTGTACAGATATCTCCCTGAGAGAGAGGGGACTGAGAGACACCAGTCAGTGTACAGATAACTCCCTGAGGGAGAGGGGACTGAGAGACACCAGTCAGTGTACGGATATCTCCCTGAGGGAGAGTGGACTGAGAGACACCAGTCAGTGTACAGATATCTCCCTGAGAGAGAGGGGACTGAGAGACACCAGTCAGTGTACAGATAACTCCCTGAGGGAGAGGGGACTGAGAGACACCAGTCAGTGTACAGATATCTCTCTGAGGTAGAGGGGACTGAGAGACACCAGTCAATGTACAGATATCTTCCTGAGGGAGAGGGTACTGAGACACACCAGGCAGTGTACAGATATCTCCCTGAGGGAGAGGTGACTGAGAGACACCAGTCAGTGTACAAATATCTCCCTGAGAGAGAGCGACGACTCAGAGACACCAGTCAGTTTACAGATATCTCCTTGAGGGAGAGTGAACTGAGAGACACCGGTCAGTGTTCAGATATCTCCCTGAGGTAGAGGGGATGAGAGACACCAGTCAGTGTACAGATATCTTCCTGAGAGAGAGGGGGGTTTGAGAGACACCAGTCAGTGTTCAGATATCTCCCTGAGAGAGAGAGAGAGGGGACTTCGAGACACCAGTCAGTGTATAGATATCTCCCTGAGGGAGAGGGGACTGAGAGACTCCAGTCAGTGCACAGATATGTCCATGAGAGAGAGGGGTAGTGAGAGACACCAGTCAGTGTACAGACATCTCCCTGAGAGAGAGGGGGACTGAGAGACACCAGTCAGTGTACAGATATCTCCCTGAGGGAGAGGGGACTGAGAGACACCAGTCAGTGTACAGATATCTCCCTGACAGAATGGGGACTGTGTGGCACTAGTCTTTGTACAGATATCTCCCTGAGAGAGAGGGGGACTGAGAGACACCAGTCAGTGTACAGATATCTCCCTGAGTGGGAGGGGACTGAGAGACACCAGTCAGTATACAGATATCTCCCTGAGAGAGAGGGGGACTGAGAGACACCAGTCAGTGTACAGATATCTCCCTGAGAGAGATGGGACTGAGAGATTCCAGTCATCGTACCGATATCACCCTGAGGGAGAGGGGACTGAGAGACACCAGTCAGTGTACAGATATCTCCCTGAGAGAGAGGGGGGACTGAGAGACACCAGTCAGCGTACAGATATCTCCTTGAGGGAGAGTGGACTGAGAGACACCAGTTAGTGTACAGATATCTCCCTGAGGTAGAGGAGACTGAGAGACACCAGTCAGTGTACAGATATCTCCCTGAGAGAGAGGGGGGATTGAGAAACACCAGTCAGTGTACAGATATCTCCCTGAGAGAGAGGGGACTGAGAGACACCAGTCAGTGTACAGATATCTCCCCGAGGGAGAGGGGTCTGAGAGACACCAGTCCGTGCACAGATATCTCCCTGAGTGAGAGGGGTATTGAGAGACACCAGTCAGTGTACAGACATCTCCCTGAGAGAGAGGGGGACTGAGAGACACCAGTGTACAGATATCTCCCTGAGGGAGAGGGGACTGAGAGACACCAGTCAGTGTTCAGACATCTCCCTGAGAGAGAGGGGACTGAGAGACACCAGTCTGTGCTCAGATATCTCCCTGAGACAGAGGGGGGACTGAGAGACACCAATCAGTGTACAGACATCTCCCTGAGGGAGTGGGGTCTGAGAGACAACAGTCAGTGTACAGATTTCTCCCTGAGAGAGAGGGGGGACTGAGAGACACCAGTCAGTGTACCGATATCTCCCTGAGAGAGAGGGGACTGAGAGACACCAGTCAATGTACAGATATCTTCCTGAGGGAGAGGGGACTGAGAAACACCAATCAGTGTACTGATATCTCCCTGAGGGAGAGGGGACTGAGAGACACCAGTCAGTGTACAGATATCTCCCTGAGGGAGAGGGGACTGAGAGACACCAGTCAGTGTACAGATATCTCTCTGAGGGAGAGGGGACTGAGAGACACCAGTCAATGTACAGATATCTTCCTGAGGGAGAGGGGACTGAGAGACACCAGTCAGTGTACTGTTATCTCCCTGAGGGAGAGGGGACAGAGAGACACCAGTCAGTGTACAGTTATCTCCCTGAGAGAGAGGGGACTGAGAGACATCAGTCAGTGTAGAGATAACTCCCTGAGGGAGAGGGGACTGAGAGACACCAGTGAGTGTACAGATATCTTCCTGAGGGAGAGGGGACTGAGAGACACCAGTCAGTGTACAGATATCTCCCGGAGAGAGAGGGGACTGAGAGACAACAGTCAGTGTACAGTTATCTCCCTGAGAGAGAGGGGGGACTGAGAGACACCAGCCAGTGTACAGATATCTCCCTGAGAGAGAGGGTTGGGACTGCGAGACACCAGTCAGTGTACAGATATATCCCTGAGAGAGAGGGGACTGAGAGACACCAGTCAGTGTACAGATATCTCCCTGAGCGAGAGGGGGGCTGAGAGACACCAGTCAGTGTACACATATCTCCCTGAGAGAGATGGGGCTGAGAGATACCAGTCATCGTACCGATATCACCCTGAGGGAGAGGGGACTGAGAGACACCAGTCAGTGTACACATATCTCCCTGAGAGAGATGGGGCTGAGAGATACCAGTCATCGTACCGATATCACCCTGAGGGAGAGGGGACTGAGAGACACCAGTCAGTGTACAGATATCTCCCTGAGAGAGAGGGGACTGAGAGACACCAGTCAGTGTACAGATATCTCCCTGAGAGAGAGAGGGGACTGAGAGACACCTGTCAGTGTACAGATATCTCCTTGAGGGAGAGTGGACTGAGAGACACCGGTCAGTGTACAGATATCTCCCTGAGGTAGAGGGGATGAGAGACACCAGTCAGTGTACAGATATCTCCCTGTGAGAGAGGGGGGATTGAGAGACACCAGTCAGTGTTCAGATATCTCCCTGAGAGAGAGAGAGAGGGGACTGAGAGACACCAGTCAGTGTACGGATATCTCCCTGAGGGAGAGGGGTCTGAGAGACAACAGTCAGTGCACAGATATGTCCCTGAGAGAGACGGGTACTGAGACACCACTCAGTCTACAGACATACCCCTGAGAGAGAGGGGGACTGAGTGACACCAGTCAGTGTACAGGTATCTCTCGAGAGAGAGCGACGACTCCGAGACACCAGTCAGTGTACAGACATCTCCCTGAGAGAGAGGGTGACTGAGAGACACCAGTCAGTGTACAGATATCTCCCTTAGGGAGAGGGGACTGAGAGACACCAGTCAGTGTACAGATATCTCCCTGACAGAAGGGGGACTGAGTGACACTAGTGTTTGTACAGATATCGCCCTGAGAGAGAGGGGACTGAGAGACACCAGTCAGTGTACAGATATCTACCTGAGAGAGAGGGGGACTGAGAGACACCAGTCAGTGTACAGATATCTCCCTGAGGGAGAGGGGACTGAGAGACACCAGTCAGTGTTCAGACATCTCCCTGAGAGAGAGGGGACTGAGAGACACCAGTCAGTGCTCAGATATCTCCCTGAGACAGAGGGGGGACTGAGAGACACCAGTCAGTGTACAGACATCTCCCTGAGGGAGTGGGGTCTGAGAGACAACAGTCAGTGTACAGATATCTCCCTGAGAGAGAGGGGGGAATGAGAGACACCAGCCGGTGTACAGATATCTCCCTGAGAGAGAGGGCGGGGGCTGAGAGGCACCAGTCGGTGTACAGATATCTCCCTGAGAGAGAGAGGGGACTGAGAGACACCAGTTAGTGTACAGATATCTCCCTGAGAGAGAGGGGACTGAGAGACACCAGTCAGTGTACCGTTATCTCCCTGAGAGAGAGGGGACTGAGAGACACCAGTCAGTGTACAGATATCTTCCTGAGGGAGAGGGGACTGAGAGACACCAGTCAGTGTACAGATATCTTCCTGAGGGAGAGGGGACTGAGAGACACCAGTCATTGTCCTGATATCTCCCTGAGGGAGAGGGGACTGAGAGACACCAGTCAGTGTGCAGATATCTCCCTGAGAGACAGTGGTATTGAGAGACACCAGTCAGTGTACAGACATCTCCCTGAGAGAGAGGGGGACTGAGAGACACCAGTCAGTGTACAGATATCTCCCTGAGGGAGAGGGGACTGAGAGACACCAGTCAGTGTACAGAAATCTCCCGGAGGGAGAGGGGTCTGAGAGACACCAGTCAGTGTACAGACATCTCCCTGAGAGAGAGGGGACTGAGACACCAGTCAGTGCTCAGATATCTCCCTGAGGCAGAGGGGGGACTGAGAGACACCAGTCAGTGTACAGACATCTCCCTGAGGGAGAGGTGTCTGAGAGACAACAGTCAGTGTACAGATATCTTTCTGAGAGAGAGGGGGGACTGAGAGACACCAGCCAGTGTACAGATATCTCCCTGAGAGAGAGGGCGGGGGCTGAGAGTCACCAGTCAGTGTACAGATATCTCCCTGAGAGAGAGGGGACTGAGAGACAGCAGTCAGTGTACAGATATCTCCCTGAGAGAGAGAGGGGACTGAGAGACACCAGTCAGTGTACAGATATCACCCTGAGAGAGAGGGGACTGAAAGACACCAGTCAGTGTACAGACATCTTCCTGAGGGAGAGGGGACTGAGAGACACCAGTCAGTGTACAGATATCTCCCTGAGGGAGAGGGGGATTGAGAGACACCAGTCAGTGTACAGATATCTCCCTGAGAGAGAGAGGGGACTGAGAGACACCAGTCAGTGTACAGATATCTCCCTGAGAGAGAGCGACGACTCAGAGACACCAGTCAGTTTACAGATATCTCCTTGAGGGAGAGTGAACTGAGAGACACCGGTCAGTGTTCAGATATCTCCCTGAGGTAGAGGGGATGAGAGACACCAGTCAGTGTACAGATATCTTCCTGAGAGAGAGGGGGGTTTGAGAGACACCAGTCAGTGTTCAGATATCTCCCTGAGAGAGAGAGAGAGGGGACTTCGAGACACCAGTCAGTGTATAGATATCTCCCTGAGGGAGTGGGGACTGAGAGACACCAGTCAGTGCACAGATATGTCCATGAGAGAGAGGGGTAGTGAGAGACACCAGTCAGTGTACAGATATCTCCCTGACAGAATGGGGACTGTGTGGCACTAGTCTTTGTACAGATATCTCCCTGAGAGAGAGGGGACTCAGAGACACCAGTCAGTGTACAGATATCTCCCTGAGGGAGAGGGGACTGAGAGACACCAGTCAGTGTACAGATATCTCCCTGAGAGAGAGGGGACTGAGAGACAACAGTCAGTGTACAGTTATCTCCCTGAGAGAGAGGGGACTGAGAGACAACAGTCAGTGTACAGATATCTCCCTGAGAGAGAGGGCGGGGACTGAGAGACACCAGTTAGTGTACACATCTCTCCCTGAGAGAGATGGGGCTGAGAGATACCAGTCATCGTACCGATATCACCCTGAGGGAGAGGGGACTGAGAGACACCAGTCAGTGTACAGATATCTCCCTGAGAGAGAGGGGACTGAGAGACACCAGTCAGTGTACAGATATCTCCCTGAGAGAGAGGGGGGACTGAGAGACACCAGCCAGTGTACAGATACCTCCCTGAGAGAGAGGGCGGGGGCTGAGAGACACCAGTCAGTGTGCAGATATCTCCCTGAGAGAGAGGGGACTGAGAGACACCAGTCAGTGTACAGATATCTCCCTGAGAGAGAGAGGGGATTGAGAGACACCAGTCAGTGTACAGATATCTCCCTGAGAGAGAGGGGACTGAGACTCACCAGTCAGTGTACAGATATCTCCCTGAGAGAGAGGGGACTGAGACACACCAGTCAGTGTTCCGATATCTCCCTGAGAGTGAGGGGACTGAGGGACACCAGTCAGTGTACAGATATCTTCCTGAGGGATAGGGGACTGAGAGACACCAGTCAGTGTACAGATATCTCCCTGAGGGAGAGGGGACTGAGAGACACCAGTCAGTGTACAGATATCTCCCTGAGGGAGAGGGGACTGAGAGACACCAGTCAGTGTACAGATATCTCCCTGAGGGAGAGGGGACTGAGAGACACCAGTCAGTGTACGGATATCTTCCTGAGGGAGAGGGGACTGAGAGACACCAGTCAGTGTACTGATATCTCCCTGAGAGAGAGGGGACTGAGAGACACCAGTCAGTGTACAGATATCTCCCTGAGAGAGAGGGGACTGAGAGACACCAGTCAGTGTACAGATAACTCCCTGAGGGAGAGGGGACTGAGAGACACCAGTCAGTGTACGGATATCTCCCTGAGGGAGAGTGGACTGAGAGACACCAGTCAGTGTACAGATATCTCCCTGAGAGAGAGGGGACTGAGAGACACCAGTCAGTGTACAGATAACTCCCTGAGGGAGAGGGGACTGAGAGACACCAGTCAGTGTACAGATATCTCTCTGAGGTAGAGGGGACTGAGAGACACCAGTCAATGTACTGATATCTTCCTGAGGGAGAGGGTACTGAGACACACCAGGCAGTGTACAGATATCTCCCTGAGGGAGAGGTGACTGAGAGACACCAGTCAGTGTACAGATATCTCCCTGAGAGAGAGCGACGACTCAGAGACACCAGTCAGTTTACAGATATCTCCTTGAGGGAGAGTGAACTGAGAGACACCGGTCAGTGTTCAGATATCTCCCTGAGGTAGAGGGGATGAGAGACACCAGTCAGTGTACAGATATCTTCCTGAGAGAGAGGGGGGTTTGAGAGACACCAGTCAGTGTTCAGATATCTCCCTGAGAGAGAGAGAGAGGGGACTTCGAGACACCAGTCAGTGTATAGATATCTCCCTGAGGGAGAGGGGACTGAGAGACTCCAGTCAGTGCACAGATATGTCCATGAGAGAGAGGGGTAGTGAGAGACACCAGTCAGTGTACAGACATCTCCCTGAGAGAGAGGGGGACTGAGAGACACCAGTCAGTGTACAGATATCTCCCTGAGGGAGAGGGGACTGAGAGACACCAGTCAGTGTACAGATATCTCCCTGACAGAATGGGGACTGTGTGGCACTAGTCTTTGTACAGATATCTCCCTGAGAGAGAGGGGGACTGAGAGACACCAGTCAGTGTACAGATATCTCCCTGAGTTGGAGGGGACTGAGAGACACCAGTCAGTATACAGATATCTCCCTGAGAGAGAGGGGGACTGAGAGACACCAGTCAGTGTACAGATATCTCCCTGAGAGAGATGGGACTGAGAGATTCCAGCCATCGTACCGATATCACCCTGAGGGAGAGGGGACTGAGAGACACCAGTCAGTGTACAGATATCTCCCTGAGAGAGAGGGGGGACTGAGAGATACCAGTCAGCGTACAGATATCTCCTTGAGGGAGAGTGGACTGAGAGACACCAGTTAGTGTACAGATATCTCCCTGAGGTAGAGGAGACTGAGAGACACCAGTCAGTGTACAGATATCTCCCTGAGAGAGAGGGGGGATTGAGAAACACCAGTCAGTGTACAGATATCTCCCTGAGAGAGAGGGGACTGAGAGACACCAGTCAGTGTACAGATATCTCCCCGAGGGAGAGGGGTCTGAGAGACACCAGTCCGTGCACAGATATCTCCCTGAGTGAGAGGGGTATTGAGAGACACCAGTCAGTGTACAGACATCTCCCTGAGAGAGAGGGGGACTGAGAGACACCAGTGTACAGATATCTCCCTGAGGGAGAGGGGACTGAGAGACACCAGTCAGTGTTCAGACATCTCCCTGAGAGAGAGGGGACTGAGAGACACCAGTCTGTGCTCAGATATCTCCCTGAGACAGAGGGGGGACTGAGAGACACCAATCAGTGTACAGACATCTCCCTGAGGGAGTGGGGTCTGAGAGACAACAGTCAGTGTACAGATTTCTCCCTGAGAGAGAGGGGGGACTGAGAGACACCAGTCAGTGTACCGATATCTCCCTGAGAGAGAGGGGACTGAGAGACACCAGTCAATGTACAGATATCTTCCTGAGGGAGAGGGGACTGAGAAACACCAATCAGTGTACTGATATCTCCCTGAGGGAGAGGGGACTGAGAGACACCAGTCAGTGTACAGATATCTCCCTGAGGGAGAGGGGACTGAGAGACACCAGTCAGTGTACAGACATCTCCCTGAGAGAGAGGGGACTGAGACACCAGTCAGTGCTCAGATATCTCCCTGAGGCAGAGGGGGGACTGAGAGACACCAGTCAGTGTACAGACATCTCCCTGAGGGAGAGGTGTCTGAGAGACAACAGTCAGTGTACAGATATCTTTCTGAGAGAGAGGGGGGACTGAGAGACACCAGCCAGTGTACAGATATCTCCCTGAGAGAGAGGGGACTGAAAGACACCAGTCAGTGTACAGACATCTTCCTGAGGGAGAGGGGACTGAGAGACACCAGTCAGTGTACAGATATCTCCCTGAGGGAGAGGGGGATTGAGAGACACCAGTCAGTGTACAGATATCTCCCTGAGAGAGAGAGGGGACTGAGAGACACCAGTCAGTGTACAGATATCTCCCTGAGAGAGAGCGACGACTCAGAGACACCAGTCAGTTTACAGATATCTCCTTGAGGGAGAGTGAACTGAGAGACACCGGTCAGTGTTCAGATATCTCCCTGAGGTAGAGGGGATGAGAGACACCAGTCAGTGTACAGATATCTTCCTGAGAGAGAGGGGGGTTTGAGAGACACCAGTCAGTGTTCAGATATCTCCCTGAGAGAGAGAGAGAGGGGACTTCGAGACACCAGTCAGTGTATAGATATCTCCCTGAGGGAGAGGGGACTGAGAGACACCAGTCAGTGCACAGATATGTCCATGAGAGAGAGAGGTAGTGAGAGACACCAGTCAGTGTACAGATATCTCCCTGACAGAATGGGGACTGTGTGGCACTAGTCTTTGTACAGATATCTCCCTGAGAGAGAGGGGGACTGAGAGACACCAGTCAGTGTACAGATATCTCCCTGAGTGGGAGGGGACTGAGAGACACCAGTCAGTATACAGATATCTCCCTGAGAGAGAGGGGGACTGAGAGACACCAGTCAGTGTACAGATATCTCCCTGAGAGAGATGGGACTGAGAGATACCTGTCATCGTACCGATATCACCCTGAGGGAGAGGGGACTGAGAGACACCAGTCAGTGTACAGATATCTCCCTGAGAGAGAGGGGACTGAGAGACACCAGTCAGTGTACAGATATCTCCCTGAGGGAGAGTGGACTGAGAGACACCAGTCAGTGTACAGATATCTCCCTGAGAGAGAGGGGACTGAGAGACAACAGTCAGTGTACAGTTATCTCCCTGAGAGAGAGGGGGGACTGAGAGACAGCAGCCAGTGTACAGATATCTCCCTGAGAGAGAGGGCGGGGACTGAGAGACACCAGTTAGTGTACACATATCTCCCTGAGAGAGATGGGGCTGAGAGATACCAGTCATCGTACCGATATCACCCTGAGGGAGAGGGGACTGAGAGACACCAGTCAGTGTACAGATATCTCCCTGAGAGAGAGGGGACTGAGAGACACCAGTCAGTGTACAGATATCTCCCTGAGAGAGAGAGGGGACTGAGAGACACCTGTCAGTGTACAGATATCTCCTTGAGTGAGAGTGGACTGAGAGACACCGGTCAGTGTACAGATATCTCCCTGAGGTAGAGGGGATGAGAGACACCAGTCAGTGTACAGATATCTCCCTGTGAGAGAGGGGGGATTGAGAGACACCTGTCAGTGTACAGATATCTCCCTGAGAGAGAGAGAGAGGGGACTGAGAGACACCAGTCAGTGTACGGATATCTCCCTGAGAGAGAGGGGGACTGAGAGACACCAGTCAGTGTACAGATATCTCCCTGAGGGAGAGGGGACTGGGAGACAGCAGTCACTGTACAGACATTTCCCTGAGAGAGAGGGGAATGAGAGACACCAGTCAGTGTACCGATATCTCCCTGAGACAGAGGGGGGAGTGAGAGACACCAGTCAGTGTACAGATTACTCCCTGAGGGAGAGGGGTCTGAGAGACAACAGTCAGTGTACAGATATCTCCCTGAGAGAGAGGGGGGGACTGAGAGAGACCAGTCAGTGTACAGATATCTCCCTGAGGGAGAGGGGACTGAGAGACACCAGTCAGTGTACAGACATCTCCCTGAGAGAGAGGGGACTGAGAGACACCAGTCAGTGCTCAGATATCTCCCTGAGGCAGAGGGGGGACTGAGAGACACCAGTCAGTGTACAGACATCTCCCTGAGGGAGAGGGGTCTGAGAGACAACAGTCAGTGTACAGATATCTCCCTGAGAGAGAGGGGGGACTGAGAGACACCAGCCAGTGTACAGATACCTCCCTGAGAGAGAGGGCGGGGGCTGAGAGACACCAGTCAGTGTGCAGATATCTCCCTGAGAGAGAGGGGACTGAGAGACACCAGTCAGTGTACAGATATCTCCCTGAGAGAGAGAGGGGATTGAGAGACACCAGTCAGTGTACAGATATCTCCCTGAGAGAGAGGGGACTGAGACACACCAGTCAGTGTACAGATATCTCCCTGAGAGAGAGGGGACTGAGACACACCAGTCAGTGTTCCGATATCTCCCTGAGAGCGAGGGGACTGAGGGACACCAGTCAGTGTACAGATATCTTCCTGAGGGATAGGGGACTGAGAGACACCAGTCAGTGTACAGATATCTCCCTGAGGGAGAGGGGACTGAGAGACACCAGTCAGTGTACAGATATCTCCCTGAGGGAGAGGGGACTGAGAGACACCAGTCAGTGTACAGATATCTCCCTGAGGGAGAGGGGACTGAGAGACACCAGTCAGTGTACGGATATCTTCCTGAGGGAGAGGGGACTGAGAGACACCAGTCAGTGTACTGATATCTCCCTGAGAGAGAGGGGACTGAGAGACACCAGTCAGTGTACAGATATCTCCCTGAGAGAGAGGGGACTGAGAGACACCAGTCAGTTTACAGATAACTCCCTGAGGGAGAGGGGACTGAGAGACACCAGTCAGTGTACGGATATCTCCCTGAGGGAGAGTGGACTGAGAGACACCAGTCAGTGTACAGATATCTCCCTGAGAGAGAGGGGACTGAGAGACACCAGTCAGTGTACAGATAACTCCCTGAGGGAGAGGGGACTGAGAGACACCAGTCAGTGTACAGATATCTCTCTGAGGGAGAGGGGACTGAGAGATACCAGTCAATGTACAGATATCTTCCTGAGGGAGAGGGGACTGAGACACACCAGGCAGTGTACAGATATCTCCCTGAGGGAGAGGTGACTGAGAGACACCAGTCTGTGTACAGATATCTCCCTGACAGAATGGGGACTGTGTGGCACTAGTCTTTGTACAGATATCTCCCGGAGAGAGAGGGGGACTGAGAGACACCAGTCAGTATACAGATATCTCCCTGAGAGAGAGGGGGACTGAGAGACACCAGTCAGTGTACAGATATCTCCCTGAGAGAGATGGGACTGAGAGATTCCAGTCATCGTACCGATATCACCCTGAGGGAGAGGGGACTGAGAGACACCAGTCAGTGTACAGATATCTCCCTGAGAGAGAGGGGGGACTGAGAGACACCAGTCAGCGTACAGATATCTCCTTGAGGGAGAGTGGACTGAGAGACACCAGTTAGTGTACAGATATCTCCCTCAGGTAGAGGAGACTGAGAGACACCAGTCAGTGTACAGATATCTCCCTGAGAGAGAGGGGGGATTGAGAAACACCAGTCAGTGTACAGATATCTCCCTGAGAGAGAGGGGACTGAGAGACACCAGTCAGTGTACAGATATCTCCCCGAGGGAGAGGGGTCTGAGAGACACCAGTCCGTGCACAGATATCTCCCTGAGTGAGAGGGGTATTGAGAGACACCAGTCAGTGTACAGACATCTCCCTGAGAGAGAGGGGGACTGAGAGACACCAGTGTACAGATATCTCCCTGAGGGAGAGGGGACTGAGAGACACCAGTCAGTGTTCAGACATCTCCCTGAGAGAGAGGGGACTGAGAGACACCAGTCTGTGCTCAGATATCTCCCTGAGACAAAGGGGGGACTGAGAGACACCAATCAGTGTACAGACATCTCCCTGAGGGAGTGAGGTCTGAGAGACAACAGTCAGTGTACAGATTTCTCCCTGAGAGAGAGGGGGGACTGAGAGACACCAGTCAGTGTACCGATATCTCCCTGAGAGAGAGGGGACTGAGAGACACCAGTCAATGTACAGATATCTTCCTGAGGGAGAGGGGACTGAGAAACACCAATCAGTGTACTGATATCTCCCTGAGGGAGAGGGGACTGAGAGACACCAGTCAGTGTACAGATATCTCCCTGAGGGAGAGGGGACTGAGAGACACCAGTCAGTGTACAGATATCTCTCTGAGGGAGAGGGGACTGAGAGACACCAGTCAATGTACAGATATCTTCCTGAGGGAGAGGGGACTGAGAGACACCAGTCAGTGTACTGTTATCTCCCTGAGGGAGAGGGGACAGAGAGACACCAGTCAGTGTACAGATATCTCCCTGAGAGAGAGGGGACTGAGAGACATCAGTCAGTGTAGAGATAACTCCCTGAGGGAGAGGGGACTGAGAGACACCAGTGAGTGTACAGATATCTTCCTGAGGGAGAGGGGACTGAGAGACACCAGTCAGTGTACAGATATCTCCCTGAGAGAGAGGGGACTGAGAGACAACAGTCAGTGTACAGTTATCTCCCTGAGAGAGAGGGGGGACTGAGAGACACCAGCCAGTGTACAGATATCTCCCTGAGAGAGAGGGTTGGGACTGCGAGACACCAGTCAGTGTACAGATATATCCCTGAGAGAGAGGGGACTGAGAGACACCAGTCAGTGTACAGATATCTCCCTGAGCGAGAGGGGGGCTGAGAGACACCAGTCAGTGTACACATATCTCCCTGAGAGAGATGGGGCTGAGAGATACCAGTCATCGTACCGATATCACCCTGAGGGAGAGGGGACTGAGAGACACCAGTCAGTGTACACATATCTCCCTGAGAGAGATGGGGCTGAGAGATACCAGTCATCGTACCGATATCACCCTGAGGGAGAGGGGACTGAGAGACACCAGTCAGTGTACAGATATCTCCCTGAGAGAGAGGGGACTGAGAGACACCAGTCAGTGTACAGATATCTCCCTGAGAGAGAGAGGGGACTGAGAGACACCTGTCAGTGTACAGATATCTCCTTGAGGGAGAGTGGACTGAGAGACACCGGTCAGTGTACAGATATCTCCCTGAGGTAGAGGGGATGAGAGACACCAGTCAGTGTACAGATATCTCCCTGTGAGAGAGGGGGGATTGAGAGACACCAGTCAGTGTTCAGATATCTCCCTGAGAGAGAGAGAGAGGGGACTGAGAGACACCAGTCAGTGTACGGATATCTCCCTGAGGGAGAGGGGTCTGAGAGACAACAGTCAGTGCACAGATATGTCCCTGAGAGAGACGGGTACTGAGACACCACTCAGTCTACGGACATATCCCTGAGAGAGAGGGGGACTGAGTGACACCAGTCAGTGTACAGATATCTCTCGAGAGAGAGCGACGACTCAGAGACACCAGTCAGTGTACAGACATCTCCCTGAGAGAGAGGGTGACTGAGAGACACCAGTCAGTGTACAGATATCTCCCTTAGGGAGAGGGGACTGAGAGACACCAGTCAGTGTACAGATATCTCCCTGACAGAAGGGGGACTGAGTGACACTAGTCTTTGTACAGATATCGCCCTGAGAGAGAGGGGACTGAGAGACGCCAGTCAGTGTACAGATATCTACCTGAGAGAGAGGGGGACTGAGAGACACCAGTCAGTGTACAGATATCTCCCTGAGGGAGAGGGGAATGAGAGACACCAGTCAGTGTTCAGACATCTCCCTGAGAGAGAGGGGACTGAGAGACACCAGTCAGTGCTCAGATATCTCCCTGAGACAGAGGGGGGACTGAGAGACACCAGTCAGTGTACAGACATCTCCCTGAGGGAGTGGGGTCTGAGAGACAACAGTCAGTGTACAGATATCTCCCTGAGAGAGAGGGGGGACTGAGAGACACCAGCCAGTGTACAGATATCTCCCTGAGAGAGAGGGCGGGGGCTGAGAGACACCAGTCGGTGTACAGATATCTCCCTGAGAGAGAGAGGGGACTGAGAGACACCAGTTAGTGTACAGATATCTCCCTGAGAGAGAGGGGACTGAGAGACACCAGTCAGTGTACCGTTATCTCCCTGAGAGAGAGGGGACTGAGAGACACCAGTCAGTGTACAGATATCTTCCTGAGGGAGAGGGGACTGAGGGACACCAGTCAGTGTACAGATATCTTCCTGAGGGAGAGGGGACTGAGAGACACCAGTCAGTGTCCTGATATCTCCCTGAGGGAGAGGGGACTGAGAGACACCAGTCAGTGTACAGATATCTCCCTGAGAGACAGTGGTATTGAGAGACACCAGTCAGTGTACAGACATCTCCCTGAGAGAGAGGGGGACTGAGAGACACCAGTCAGTGTACAGATATCTCCCTGAGGGAGAGGGGACTGAGAGACACCAGTCAGTGTACAGAAATCTCCCGGAGGGAGAAGGGTCTGAGAGACACCAGTCAGTGTACAGACATCTCCCTGAGAGAGAGGGGACTGAGAGACACCAGTCAGTGCTCAGATATCTCCCTGAGGCAGAGGGGGGACTGAGAGACACCAGTCAGTGTACAGACATCTCCCTGAGGGAGAGGTGTCTGAGAGACAACAGTCAGTGTACAGATATCTTTCTGAGAGAGAGGGGGGACTGAGAGACACCAGCCAGTGTACAGATATCTCCCTGAGAGAGAGGGCGGGGGCTGAGAGTCACCAGTCAGTGTACAGATATCTCCCTGAGAGAGAGGGGACTGAGAGACACCAGTCAGTGTACAGATATCTTCCTGAGGGAGAGGGGACTGAGAGACACCAGTCAGTGTACAGATATCTCCCTGAGGGAGAGGTGGATTGAGAGACACCAGTCAGTGTACAGATATCTCCCTGAGAGAGAGAGGGGACTGAGAGACACCAGTCAGTCTACAGATATCTCCCTGAGAGAGAGCGACGACTCAGAGACACCAGTCAGTTTACAGATATCTCCTTGAGGGAGAGTGAACTGAGAGACACCGGTCAGTGTTCAGATATCTCCCTGAGGTAGAGGGGATGAGAGACACCAGTCAGTGTACAGATATCTTCCTGAGAGAGAGGGGGGTTTGAGAGACACCAGTCAGTGTTCAGATATCTCCCTGAGAGAGAGAGAGAGGGGACTTCGAGACACCAGTCAGTGTATAGATATCTCCCTGAGGGAGAGGGGACTGAGAGACACCAGTCAGTGCACAGATATGTCCATGAGAGAGAGGGGTAGTGAGAGACACCAGTCAGTGTACAGATATCTCCCTGACAGAATGGGGACTGTGTGGCACTAGTCTTTGTACAGATATCTCCCTGAGAGAGAGGGGGACTGAGAGACACCAGTCAGTGTACAGATATCTCCCTGAGTGGGAGGGGACTGAGAGACACCAGTCAGTATACAGATATCTCCCTGAGAGAGAGGGGGACTGAGAGACACCAGTCATTGTACAGATATCTCCCTGAGAGAGATGGGACTGAGAGATACCAGTCATCGTACCGATATCACCCTTAGGGAGAGGGGACTGAGAGACACCAGTCAGTGTACAGATATCTCCCTGAGAGAGAGGGGCGACTGAGAGACACCAGTCAGTGTACAGATATCTCCTTGAGGGAGAGTGGACTGAGAGACACCAGTTAGTGTACAGATATCTCCCTGAGGTAGAGGGGACTGAGAGACACCAGTCAGTGTACAGATATCTCCCTGAGAGAGAGGGGGGATTGAGAAACACCAGTCAGTGTACAGATATCTCCCTGAGAGAGAGGGGACTGAGAGACACCAGTCAGTGTGCAGATATCTCCCCGAGGGAGAGGGGTCTGAGAGACACCAGTCCGTGCACAAATATCTCCCTGAGAGAGAGGGGTATTGAGAGACACCAGTCAGTGTGCAGATATCTCCCTGAGAGAGAGGGTGACTGAGAGACACCAGTGTACAGATATCTCCCTGAGGGAGAGGGGACTGAGAGACACCAGTCAGTGTTCAGACACCTCCCTGAGAGAGAGGGGACTGAGAGACACCAGTCTGTGCTCAGATATCTCCCTGAGACAGAGGGGGGACTGAGAGACACCAATCAGTGTACAGACATCTCCCTGAGGGAGTGGGGTCTGAGAGACAACAGTCAGTGTACAGATATCTCCCTGTGAGAGAGGGGGGACTGAGAGACACCAGTCAGTGTACCGATATCTCCCTGAGAGAGAGGGGACTGAGAGACACCAGTCAATGTACAGATATCTTCCTGAGGGAGAGGGGACTGAGAAACACCAATCAGTGTACTGATATCTCCCTGAGGGAGAGGGGACTGAGAGACACCAGTCAGTGTACAGATATCTCCCTGAGGGAGAGGGGACTGAGAGACACCAGTCAGTGTACAGATATCTCTCTGAGGGAGAGGGGACTGAGAGACACCAGTCAATGTACAGATATCTTCCTGAGGGAGAGGGGACTGAGAGACACCAGTCAGTGTCCTGATATCTCCCTGAGGGAGAGGCGACTGAGAGACACCAGTCTGTGTACAGATATCTCCCTGAGAGACAGGGGTATTGAGAGACACCAGTCAGTGTACACACATCTCCCTGAGAGAGAGGGGGACTGAGAGACACCAGTCAGTGTACAGACATCTCCCTGAGGGAGAGGGGTTTGAGAGACAACAGTCAGTGTACCGATATCTCCCTGAGAGAGAGGGGGGACTGAGAGACACCAGCCAGTGTACAGATATCTCCCTGAGAGAGAGGGCGGGGGCTGAGAGACACCAGTCAGTGTACAGATATCTCCCTGAGAGAGAGGGGACTGAGAGACACCAGTCAGTGTACAGATATCTCCCTGAGACAGAGAGGGGATTGAGAGACACCAGTCAGTGCACAGATATTTCCCTGAGAGAGAGGGGACTGAGAGACACCAGTCAGTGTACAGATATCTCCCTGAGGGAGAGGGGACTGAGAGACACCAGTCTGTGTACAGATATCTCCCTGAGGGAGAGGGGACTGAGAGACACCAGTCAGTGTACAGATATCTCCCTGAGAGAGAGGGGACTGAGAGACACCAGTCAGTGTACAGATATCTCCCTGAGAGAGAGAGGGGATTGAGAGACACCAGTCAGTGCACAGATATTTCCCTGAGAGAGAGGGGACTGAGAGACACCAGTCAGTGTACAGATATCTCCCTGAGAGAGAGGGGACTGAGAGACACCAGTCAGTGTAGAGATAACTCCCTGAGGGAGAGGGGACTGAGAGACGCCAGTGAGTGTACAGATATCTTCCTGAGGGAGAGGGGACTGAGAGACACCAGTTAGTGTACACATATCTCCCTGAGAGAGATGGGGCTGAGAGATACCAGTCATCGTACCGATATCACCCTGAGGGAGAGGGGACTGAGAGACACCAGTCAGTGTACAGATATCTCCCTGAGAGAGAGGGGACTGAGAGACACCAGTCAGTGTACAGATATCTCCCTGAGAGAGAGAGGGGACTGAGAGACACCTGTCAGTGTACAGATATCTCCTTGAGTGAGAGTAGACTGAGAGACACCGGTCAGTGTACAGATATCTCCCTTAGGTAGAGGGGATGAGAGACACCAGTCAGTGTACAGATATCTCCCTGTGAGAGAGGGGGGATGGAGAGACACCTGTCAGTGTACAGATATCTCCCTGAGAGAGAGAGAGAGGGGACTGAGAGACACCAGTCAGTGTACGGATATCTCCCTGAGAGAGAGGGGGACTGAGAGACACCAGTCAGTGTACAGATATCTCCCTGAGGGAGAGGGGACTGGGAGACAGCAGTCACTGTACAGACATTTCCCTGAGAGAGAGGGGAATGAGAGACACCAGTCAGTGTACCGATATCTCCCTGAGACAGAGGGGGGAGTGAGAGACACCAGTCAGTGTACAGATAACTCCCTGAGGGAGAGGGGTCTGAGAGACAACAGTCAGTGTACAGATATCTCCCTGAGAGAGAGGGGGGGACTGAGAGAGACCAGTCAGTGTACAGATATCTCCCTGAGGGAGAGGGGACTGAGAGACACCAGTCAGTGTACAGACATCTCCCTGAGAGAGAGGGGACTGAGAGACACCAGTCAGTGCTCAGATATCTCCCTGAGGCAGAGGGGGGACTGAGAGACACCAGTCAGTGTACAGACATCTCCCTGAGGGAGAGGGGTCTGAGAGACAACAGTCAGTGTACAGATATCTTTCTGAGAGAGAGGGGGGACTGAGAGACACCAGCCAGTGTACAGATATCTCCCTGAGAGAGAGGGCGGGGGCTGAGAGTCACCAGTCAGTGTACAGATATCTCCCTGAGAGAGAGGGGACTGAGAGACACCAGTCAGTGTACAGATATCTCCCTGAGAGAGAGAGGGGACTGAGAGACACCAGTCAGTGTACAGATATCACCCTGAGAGAGAGGGGACTGAAAGACACCAGTCAGTGTACAGACATCTTCCTGAGGGAGAGGGGACTGAGAGACACCAGTCAGTGTACAGATATCTCCCTGAGGGAGAGGGGGATTGAGAGACACCAGTCAGTGTACAGATATCTCCCTGAGAGAGAGAGGGGACTGAGAGACACCAGTCAGTGTACAGATATCTCCCTGAGAGAGAGCGACGACTCAGAGACACCAGTCAGTTTACAGATATCTCCTTGAGGGAGAGTGAACTGAGAGACACCGGTCAGTGTTCAGATATCTCCCTGAGGTAGAGGGGATGAGAGACACCAGTCAGTGTACAGATATCTTCCTGAGAGAGAGGGGGGTTTGAGAGACACCAGTCAGTGTTCAGATATCTCCCTGAGAGAGAGAGAGAGGGGACTTCGAGACACCAGTCAGTGTATAGATATCTCCCTGAGGGAGAGGGGACTGAGAGACACCAGTCAGTGCACAGATATGTCCATGAGAGAGAGGGGTAGTGAGAGACACCAGTCAGTGTACAGATATCTCCCTGACAGAATGGGGACTGTGTGGCACTAGTCTTTGTACAGATATCTCCCTGAGAGAGAGGGGGACTGAGAGACACCAGTCAGTGTACAGATATCTCCCTGAGTGGGAGGGGACTGAGAGACACCAGTCAGTATACAGATATCTCC
Organism: Cetorhinus maximus; assembly: GCF_964194155.1. Lineage (NCBI taxonomy): Eukaryota > Metazoa > Chordata > Chondrichthyes > Lamniformes > Cetorhinidae > Cetorhinus > Cetorhinus maximus. The sequence continues at coordinate 86,191 of NW_027597310.1, forward strand.
CTGAGAGAGAGGGGGACTGAGAGACACCAGTCAGTGTACAGATATCTCCCTGAGAGAGATGGGACTGAGAGATACCTGTCATCGTACCGATATCACCCTGAGGGAGAGGGGACTGAGAGACACCAGTCAGTGTACAGATATCTCCCTGAGAGAGAGGGGACTGAGAGACACCAGTCAGTGTACAGATATCTCCCTGAGGGAGAGGGGACTGAGAGACACCAGTCAGTGTACAGATATCTCCCTGAGAGAGAGGGGACTGAGAGACAACAGTCAGTGTACAGTTATCTCCCTGAGAGAGAGGGGGGACTGAGAGACAGCAGCCAGTGTACAGATATCTCCCTGAGAGAGAGGGCGGGGACTGAGAGACACCAGTTAGTGTACACATATCTCCCTGAGAGAGATGGGGCTGAAAGATACCAGTCATCGTACCGATATCACCCTGAGGGAGAGGGGACTGAGAGACACCAGTCAGTGTACAGATATCTCCCTGAGAGAGAGGGGACTGAGAGACACCAGTCAGTGTACAGATATCTCCCTGAGAGAGAGAGGGGACTGAGAGACACCTGTCAGTGTACAGATATCTCCTTGAGTGAGAGTGGATGAGAGACACCAGTCAGTGTACAGATATCTCCCTGTGAGAGAGGGGGGATTGAGAGACACCTGTCAGTGTACAGATATCTCCCTGAGAGAGAGAGAGAGGGGACTGAGAGACACCAGTCAGTGTACGGATATCTCCCTGAGAGAGAGGGGGACTGAGAGACACCAGTCAGTGTACAGATATCTCCCTGAGGGAGAGGGGACTGGGAGACAGCAGTCACTGTACAGACATTTCCCTGAGAGAGAGGGGAATGAGAGACACCAGTCAGTGTACCGATATCTCCCTGAGACAGAGGGGGGAGTGAGAGACACCAGTCAGTGTACAGATAACTCCCTGAGGGAGAGGGGTCTGAGAGACAACAGTGAGTGTACAGATATCTCCCTGAGAGAGAGGGGGGGACTGAGAGAGACCAGTCAGTGTACAGATATCTCCCTGAGGGAGAGGGGACTGAGAGACACCAGTCAGTGTACAGACATCTCCCTGAGAGAGAGGTGACTGAGAGACACCAGTCAGTGCTCAGATATCTCCCTGAGGCAGAGGGGGGACTGAGAGACACCAGTCAGTGTACAGACATCTCCCTGAGGGAGAGGGGTCTGAGAGACAACAGTCAGTGTACAGATATCTCCCTGAGAGAGAGGGGGGACTGAGAGACACCAGCCAGTGTACAGATACCTCCCTGAGAGAGAGGGCGGGGGCTGAGAGACACCAGTCAGTGTGCAGATATCTCCCTGAGAGAGAGGGGACTGAGAGACACCAGTCAGTGTACAGATATCTCCCTGAGAGAGAGAGGGGATTGAGAGACACCAGTCAGTGTACAGATATCTCCCTGAGAGAGAGGGGACTGAGACACACCAGTCAGTGTACAGATATCTCCCTGAGAGAGAGGGGACTGAGACACACCAGTCAGTGTTCCGATATCTCCCTGAGAGCGAGGGGACTGAGGGACACCAGTCAGTGTACAGATATCTTCCTGAGGGATAGGGGACTGAGAGACACCAGTCAGTG
>NW_027597311.1:0-87712 GCF_964194155.1 Cetorhinus maximus
TATCTAAACCTGAGCTGTACCTGTCCTGGGAGTGTTTGATGGGGACAGTGTAGATGGAGCTTTACTCTCTTTCTAACCCCGTGCTGTCCCTGTCTTGGGAGCGTTTGACAGGGACTGTAGAGGGGCTTTACTCTGTACCTATGGTAATTCCCCGAAGCCTTCAGCTGCCTGGACCCTAAACTGCAAAAAGCTCTCGCTGAACCTCTCCGCCTATCTATCTCTCTCTCTCTCTCTCTGCCTCAATTTCTCTGTTTCTCTCTCCTCCTTTAAGACGCTCCTTGTACCGATCTCTGTGTCTGAGCTTTTGGTTTCCTGTCCCTAATATCTCCCTGTGTGACTCGGTGTTCGATTCTCTTTGATAACGCTCCTGTACCGTGCACTGGGATGTGAAACGAGGGATATAAACGAGTAACGTGGTTGTTGTTTCTCTTGATAAGTGGGGTAGATACGTCACCATTGTCTGTTCCGTGCAGTAACACGGGTTGCTCAACATGGGTCAATCTTTACTTCTCTATTCCAGGTAAAACTGGGCAGGAACCAGTTGGAGGAAGAAGATCAATAACTTCAACACATCTTGGCATCGCCTGCCTCATTGTCCTAATCATCAGTTTGGTTATTGCGATAGGGCTGAGAGTCCAAGGTAGGAAACTGAATCTGACACTGAACCTGTTACAGAGATTGAACGGAGGCAATACTGAACTCCTTTATTTTCTCACCCTCTGTCCGTAAGCAGGGGTGTTTTCATGTTGGAAATAGGCTGTGGTGTGTTTACCAAAGCCCTCAGTTTGTGAGGTCAGACTTTAAAGGGAGAAGCAGCAACATCTCTCTAGATTTAAATCAGTAGCGTAGTTTATTCATACATTCAAACCCTCTCACACTAACACTGATATATTCCACACCACTCACTAGAACACTGATATTCCCCACACCCCTCACCGTAACAATCTGATATATACCACACCCTTCACCGTAACAATCTGATATATCCCACACCCTTCACCGTAACAATCTGATATATTCCACACACCTCCCTATAACACCCTGATATATTAGGCAGCCCTCACTGTAACACTCTGATATATCCCACACCCTTCACTGTAACATTCCAATATACTCCACACCCCTCACTGTAACACTCTGATATATCTCACACCCCTCACTGTAAAACACTGATTTACACCACGCACCTCAGTGTAAAATGTTGATAAATCCCACACCTCTCACAGAAACAAACTGATATATCCCACACCCCTCACTGTAACACTCAGGCATACCCCACACCCCTCACTCTAACAGTCTGATATATCCCACATCCCTCCCTGTAACACGCTGAAATATCACACACCCCTCACTGGAACACTCTGATATATCCCAGACCCCTCACTGTAACACTCTGATATATCCCACACCCCTCACTGTAACACTCTGATATATCCCACACCCCTCACTGTAACACCCTGATATATCCCACACCCCTCACTGTAACAGTATGATATATCCCACACCCCTCACTGTAACACCCTGATATATCCCACACCCCTCACTGTAACAGTATGATATATCCCACACCCCTCACTGTAACACTCTGATATACCCCACACCCCTCACTGTAACACTCTGATAGTTCCCACTCCCCTCACTGCAACACATTGATATATCCCACATCCCTCACTGTAACACTCTGATATATCCTACACCCCTCACTTTAACACTCTGATATATCCCACGCCCCTCACTGTAACACTCTGCTATATTCCACTCCCCTCACTGTAACACTCTGATATTTCCCACAACCCACACTGTAACACTCTGATATTTCCCACAACCCACACTGTAACACTCTGATATATCCCACACCCCTCACTGTAACACTCTGATATATCACACACCCCTCACTGTAACACTCTGATAGTTCCCACACCCCTCACTGTAACATTCTGATATATCCCACACCCCTCACTGTAACTCCCTGATATACCACACACCCCTCACTGTAACAGTCTGATAGTTCCTACACACATCACTGAAACATTATGAAATATTACACATTCTTCACTTTAACACACTGATATCACACAATCCACACTGTTATACTCTCATATATTGCACATGCTTCACTGTAACACTCGGATATATCCCACACCCCTCACTGTAACACACTGATATGTCCCACACCCCTCACTGTAACACACTGATATATCCCACACCCCTCACTGTAACACTCTGATATATCCCACACGCCTCACTGTAACACTCTGATATATCCCACACCCCTCACTGTAACACTCTGATATATCCCACACCCCTCACTGTAACACTCTGATATATCCCACACCCCTCACTGTAACACTCTGATATGTCCCACATGATTCTCCCTAATATTGAAATATATCACACACCTCTCACTCTAACACTCTGATGTATCTCACATCCCCCACTGTAACACTCTGATATATCCCACATCCCTCACTGTAACACATTGATATATCCCACACCCCTCACTGTAACACTCTGATATATCCCACATCCCTCACTGTAACACATTGATATACCCCACACCCCTCACTGTAGCACTCTGATATACCCCACACCCCTCACTGTAGCACTCTGATATACCCCACACCCCTCACTGTAACACTCTGATATATCCCACACCCCACACTGTAACACTCTGACATACCCCACACCCCTCACTGTAACACTCTGACATACCCCACACCCCTCACTGTAACACTCTGATAGATCCCACACCCCTCACTGTAACACTCTGATATACCCCACACCCCTCACTGTAACACTCTGATATACCCCACACCCCTCACTGTAACACTCTGATATACCCCACACCCCTCACTGTAACACTCTGATATATCCCACACCCCTCACTGTAACACTCTGATATATCCCACACCCCTCACTGTAACACTCTGATATACCCCACACCCCTCACTGTAACACTCTGATATATCCCACATCCCTCACTGTAACACTCTGATATACCCCACACCCCTCACTGTAACACTCTGATATATCCCACACCCCTCACTGTAACACTCTGATATACCCCACACCCCTCACTGTAACACTCTGATATATCCCACACCCCTCACTGTAACACTCTGATATATCCCACACCCCTCACTGTAACACTCTGATAGATCCCACACCCCTCACTGTAACACTCTGATATATCCCACACCCCTCACTGTAACACTCTGATATACCCCACACCCCTCACTGTAACACTCTGATATACCCCACACCCCTCACTGTAGCACTCTGATATAACCCACACACCTCACTGTAGCACTCTGATATACCCCACACCCCCCACTGTAGCACTCTGATATACCCCACACCGCTCACTGTAACACTCTGATATATCCCACACCCCTCACTGTAACACTCTGACATACTCCACACCCCTCACTGTAACACTCTGACATACCCCACACCCCTCACTGTAACACTCTGATATATCCCACACCCCTCACTGTAACACTTTGATAGATCCCACACCCCTCACTGTAACACTCTGATATATCCCACACCCCTCACTGTAACACTCTGATATATCCCACACCCCTCACTGTAACACTCTGATATACCCCACACCCCTCACTGTAACACTCTGATATATCCCACACCCCTCACTGTAACACTCTGATATACCCCACACCCCTCACTGTAACACTCTGATATATCCCACACCCCTCACTGTAACACTCTGATATATCCCACACCCCTCACTGTAACACTCTGATATACCCCACACCCCTCACTGTAACACTCTGATATAACCCACACCCATCACAGCGTGTTTCCGCTCAGAGCCACATTATCGGAAGGATTTGAACACATTGGAGAGAAAACGCAGAAGAGGTTTAGACGGATTTTCTGGGGATGAGAAGCTTCAGTTTCGAGCAGAGACGGGAGAGGTTGGGATTATTCTCCTCGGAGAGAAGGAGGCTGAGAGGGGATTTGATGGAGACGTTCAGAGTCAAGAGGGGGATGGAGAGAGGAGACGGGGAGAAGCTGTTCACACTGGGCCCAGAGGACACAGATTTTTAAGCGATTTGCGAAGGAATCAAACGCGATGTGAGAGAAAACGTTTTCGCAGGCCGAGCGGTTCGGCTCTGGGATGTGCTGCCTGGTCATGTGGGAGAGGCAGGTTGAATTGAGGCATTCAAGGGGGCATTGGATGGTTATTTGAACAGATACAATGTGCAGGGGTACAGGGGGGAAAAGGCAGGGCAATGGCACTGGGTCCGAACGCTCATTCGGAGTGCCGGTGCGGACACGATGGGCCAAATGGCCTCCTTCTGTGCACTTCAGACCCTGTGGTTCTTTGACCCTGTAAGTTCTATGACCCTGTGATTCTCTCAGTCCTACAGATGGACAAGAACATGACGGGGCTGAATGGAAAGATCCGGAATATGTCCGAGACCCTTGAACAGACGCTCCAGGACCGAAGATCCTTCTGCGCCGTCCTCCGGAACTACTCGGGTGAGTTGGTGCTGTCGGCCCCCACCCCCTTCCCCACTCTCCCACCATCCCACACTCTGTCCCATTGGGATCGCCCCCACCCCCTGTCTCCCCAACCCCACCCCCACCCCCACCCCCTGTCTCCCCGCCCCCACACCCCGTCTCCCTGCCCCCACACCCCGTCTCCCCGCCCCCACACCGCGTCTCCCCGCCCCCACACCCCGTCTCCCCGGCCCCACACCCCGTCTCCCCGGCCCCACACCCCGTCTCCCCAGCCCCACACCCCGTCTCCCCAGCCCCACACCCCGTCTCCCCGACCCCCTGTCTCCCCCCACCTGCCTCCCCACCCGCTGTCCCCCCACCCCACCCCCTATCTCCCCACCCCCACCCCCTGTCTCCCCACCCCCACCCCCACCCTGTCTACCCACCCCACACATTGTCTCCCCTCCCCCACCCCGTCTACCCACTCCAACCCCCTGTCTACCCACCCCCACCCCCACCCCCTGTCTCCCCTCCCTCACCCCCTGTCTCCCCTCCCTCATCCCCTGTCTCCCCTCCCTCATCCCCTGTCTCCCCTCCCTCACCCCCACCCCCTGTCTACCCGCCCCTGTCTCCCCGCCCCCATCCCCTGTCTCTCCGCCCTCGCCCCCTGTCTCCCGCCCCCGCCCCGTCACCCCGCCCCCTGTCTCCCTGTCTCCCCACCCCCGCCCCCTGTCTGCCCACCCTGCCCCGTCTCCCCACCCCCACCCCACGTCCTGTCTCCCCACCCCCACCCTCCCCAGCCTCCCCACCCCACCCCCACGCCCTGTCTCCCCACCCCCACCCCATCACCCCACCCCCACCCCCTGTCTCTCCACCCCCACCCCCTGTCTCCCCCCCCACCCCCTGTCTCCCCATCCCCACCCCCACCCCCTGTCTTCCCACCCCTACCCCCTGTCTCCCCACCCCCACCCCCTGTCTCCCCCCCAACCCCGTGTCTCCTCACCCCCACCCCCTGTCTCCCCACCCCCTCCCCCCTGTCTCCCCACCCCCACCCCTTGTCTCCCCACCCCCACCCCCTGTCTCTCCACTCCCACCCCCTGTCTCCCCCCCCACCCCCTGTCTCCTCACCCCCACCCCCTGTCTCCTCACCCCCACCCCCTGTCTCCCCCCCCACCCCCTGTCTCCCCATCCCCACCCCCACCCCCTGTCTTCCCACCCCTACCCCCTGTCTCCCCACCCCCACCCCGTCTCCCCCCCAACCCCGTGTCTCCTCACACCCACCCCCTGTCTCCCCACCCCCTCCCCCTGTCTCCCCACCCCCACCCCTTGTCTCCCCACCCCCACCCCCTGTCTCCTCACCCCCACCCCCTGTCTCCCCACCCCCACCCCCTGTCTCCCCCCCCACCCCCTGTCTCCACTCCCCCACCCCAAGCCCTGTCTACCCACCCCCACGCCCTGTCTCCCCCCCCACCCCCTGTCTCCCCATCCCCACCCCCACCCCCTGTCTCCCCACCCCCACCCCCTGTCTCCCCACCCCTACCCCCTGTCTCCCCACCCCTACTCCCTGTCTCGCCACTCCCAACCCCTGTCTGGGGGTCTGTCCGACAGATTGAGGAGATTGGATAAGGTGCAGGCGGGTGAGCCAAACTCGAAACCTGAGGCCGACAAACAAAACCACAGCGACCGGACCCGAGGCGTTTAAAGCAATAAAGAGATTCGATTGGGTCGATGGACAGAAACTATTTCCTCTGATCCGGTGGGTTGTGGGGGAGCCGGGGAGGGGGAGTCGAGAACAAGCGGGAAGAAGGTTAAAATTCGAGCCAGGATGTTCAGGGGGGACATCAGGAAACACCTCTTCACACAAAGGGGAGCGGAAATCAGGAACTCTCCCCCCCACCCCCGAAATAAACTGTGGGGGCCGGAGGTCAAAGGGAAACGTCAAAACTGAGATTGAGGGATTGTTGTTGGGGATGGAGGGTCACGGAACCGAGGGAGTTAAGATACAGAGCAGATCCAATAGAATGGTGTAAAATACCCGAGAGGGGCTGAATGGCCTCCTCCTGTTCCTGTGTAACAGGCTCGAGAGGGGCTGAATGGCCTCCTCCTGTTCCTGTGTAACAGGCTCGAGAGGGGCTGAATGGTCTCCTCCTGTTCCTGTGTAACAGGCTCGAGAGGGGCCGAATGGGATCCTCCTGTTCCTGTGTAACAGGCTCGAGAGGGGCCGAATGGGATCCTCCTGTTCCTGTGTAACAGGCTCGAGAGGGGCTGAATGGCCTCCTCCAGTTCCTAATGATTCATTGTATTTCTCTGAATTAAGTCTTTATAATTTTGCAGAGTCTCCCTGTCCGAACGGCTGGAAAGTTCATAATCATCATTGCTATAGATTCTCAACGGAGAGAGTAAACTGGGACTCGGCAAAACAACAATGTGAATCCCAAAATTCACACTTCATCATCATAAATACAGAACAGGAACAGGTGAGAATGACAGACGCATCTGTCAGAATGAGATAGAGAGAAAATATCCCTCTACACTGTCCCCATAAAACACTCCCAGGACAGGTACAGCATGGGGTTAGATACAGAGTAAAGCTCCCTCTACACTGTCCCCATCAAACACTCCCAGGACAGGTACAGCATGGGGTTAGATACAGGGTAAAGCTCCCTCTACACTGTCCCCATCAAACACTCCCAGGACAGGTACAGCACGGGGTTAGATACAGAGTAAAGCTCCCTCTACACCGTCCCTATCAAACACTCCCAGGACAGGTACAGCACGGAGTTAGATATAGAGTAAAGCTCCCTCTAGACTGTCCTCATCAAACATTCCCAGGACGGATACAGCATGGGGTTAGATACAGAGTAAAGCTCCCTCTACACCGTCCCTATCAAACACTCCCAGGACAGGGACAGCATGGGGTTAGATACAGAGTAAAGCTCCCTCTACACTGTCCCCATCAAACAATCCCAGGACAGGTACAGCACAGGGTTAGATACAGAGTAAAGCTCCCTCTACACTGTCCCCATCAAACACTCCCAGGACAGGTACAGCACAGGGTTAGATACAGAGTAATGCTCCCTCTACACTACATGAAAGAGGGTTCCAGCAGTCGATGAGCTGAGCCCGGGGTGGTTCTGGGCGATGTTACGGAGTTGGGAAGAGGCCGTCTTGGTGATGATGTGGATATGAGGTGGGAATCCCATCTCCAGGTTAAACACAACCCCAGGGTTGTGAACAGTCTGGTTCAGACTCAGAGAGTTCCCAGGATGGAGTCGGTAACTTGGGAATGGAGTTTGGAACAGAGATGGAAAAAAACAGCTTCAGTCTTCCCGATATTTAATCAGAGGGAATGAGGGAGAATTTCCTGAGGAAGGGTTTGGTGTATTTTGGGGATCAGTTGTGTGTGCGTGTTTGTGTGAGTTAAGGCAGTCATACTAACTGAACACATTCCATCATTGTATCTGCTGCAGAATTTCATAAAGAAATCTATCGAGAATAATCCTGGGGATCACTGGATCGGACTAACAGATCGAGAGAGTGAAGGAAACTGGAAATGGGTGGATGGGACCCCAGTGAGGTGGGTCCCAGCATCGCATGGAGAGAAAGAGCAGGACAAGGGGATTAGTTTGGGATTGATACAGGGCGATGGGGAGAGAGCGGGACAGTGGGATTAGTTTGGGATTGATACAGGGCTATGGGGAGAGAGCGGGACAGTGGGATTAGTTTGGGATTGATACAGTGCTATGGGGAGAGAGCGGGACAGTGGGATTAGTTTGGGATTGATACAGGGCTATGGGGAGAGAGCGGGACAGTGGGATTAGTTTGGGATTGATACAGGGCTATGGGGAGAGAGCGGGACAGTGGGATTAGTTTGGGATTGATACAGGGCTATGGGGAGAGAGCGGGACAGTGGGGTTAGTTTGGGATTGATACAGGGCTATGGGGAGAGAGCGGGACAGTGGGATTAGTTTGGGATTGATACAGGGCTATGGGGAGAGAGCGGGACAGTGGGATTAGTTTGGGATTGATACAGGGCTATGGGGAGAGAGCGGGACAGTGGGATTAGTTTGGGATTGATACAGGGCTATGGGGAGAGAGCGGGACAGTGGGATTAGTTTGGGATTTGTACAGGGCTGTAGGAATCTTGCTGATTCTGTGCAGGAATGTGTCGGATTTTTATCGGTATTTTTTATTTCCCCATTTCCCAGTTTTACCCGATGGGAGCAGGGTGAACCGAATAATGCAAAAGGAAATGAAAACTGCGCCATTATCAGAATGAACGGCTGGAATGATGCCAGTTGTACCGATCACTTCCCTTTCATCTGTGAGAAAAGGGCACTGCCCTGCGTCGAGGCAGCTGATATTGAGAAATATTGTTCCTGAAGAGAGACTGGGACACAGAACGAGAGTGTCAGGATTGTCCAAAGATCCCCAGCCCCTCCCCCCTTCCCCACAATCCCCGGCTGCCCGAGGCCACGTCCGAAAGGTGAAAGTTCACCTGTTCCCCTTCTCCCCCAGGAGGAGCCCCCTACAGCGCCACCAGTGGTGGGAGGTGGGAATGACAGCGTGACGTTTGACATTGGAAAACCCCATTATAAATCCAGGCAGGAGTCCGGCGACATGGAACAGGACAGAAGTCCTGCATTTCTCTAGCAACTTTCACTAATTCAGATGATCACCAGCCTGCTTTTGCAGCCAATGAATCAACTACTTACAGTGTTTTCATAGTTGTCTTGTCAGAAACAAGGCTTTCAATTTGCGTGCAGTAAGCTCCCACTGGACTCAGGATTAAACTCGGTCACATCTGAAATACCCTTTGGACTTTTTCTTCTCGGACTCTGTAAATCACGTCAACTCATTTCAATCTCCCTGGTTCTTGTACTGTTACTATCCATAATTGTAAAAGTTTCCTTTTTCTATCCTCCATTACTGTGTCTGTGCATTTGTGTACGTGTGTGTGCGTGTGTGTGTGTAAATGTCTATGTGTGTGGGTGTGTGAGTGTTTGAATGTGAGGGTGTGAGCGTGAATGTGTTTGTGTGTGTGTGTGAGTAGGCGTGTATGTGTGTTTGTGAGAATATGTTTGTGTGAGTGTGTGTGTTTGTGTGAGTGCGCATGAGAGTGGATACGCGGGTGTGCGAGTGTGTGTGGGTGTGAATGTGGAGGTTGACATTGTGAACATTCCTGCCCCGGGTTTTAAATGTAAATAAACTAACCCATGTTGATCATAATGTGAGTTTGCTGTGAGTGATTAGTAAAGTGGATCAGACACACTGAGGGTTTGGGAAAACACACCACAACACACTTCACAAAGAATTCAAAACACCTTCTGCGTACGGACAGTTGGTGAGAGACAGAAGTACAGTTTGCCTGTCCCTCTCCTGTCCTGAACAGTTCGTTCTGAGGAACCTCCCAACTCAGACATGTATACAGGATCTCCAACTTTGTAATACTGCTCCCAACTTCTCAATTCCTTCATACACCAGCCTACATACTTTTGCTGTAACCAATCCCTTAGGCATGTTCGGTGTCCTGATGAGCAGGAAAACACAATTGCTTCTTTTACCGATTAACTGAAATCTGTGTCCCTCTCGTCCTCGCTCCTCCCCCCAACGAGACAGTTTCTCCCGATCTATCCACGATGCTGCTATCCCTTTCATAGAAACATAGAAACTCAGAGCAAGAGTAGGCCATTCGGCCCTTCGAGCCTGCTCCGCCATTCATTATGATCATGGCTGATCATCCAACTCAATAGCCTGCTCCCGCTTTCTCCCCATACCCTTTGATCCCTTTCGCCCCATGAACTATATCTAACTCCTCCTTGAAAACATACAATGTTTTGGTCTCAACTACTTTCTGTGGTAATGAATTCCACAGGCTCACCACTCTCTGGGTGAAGAAATTTCTCCTCATCTCAGTCCTAAATGGTCGACCCCATATCATCAGACTGTGACCCCTGGTTCTGGACTCCCCCACCATTGGGAACATCCTTCCTGCATCTACCCTGTCTAGTCCTGTTAGAATTTTATAGGTTTCTATGAGATTCCCCCCCTCATTCTTCTGAACTCCAGCGAATATAATCCTAATCGAATCAATCTATCAACATATGTCAGTCCCGCCATGCCAGGAATCAGTCGGGTAAACCATCGCTGCACTCCCTCTATAGCAAGTACATCCTTCCTCAGATAAGGAGACCAAAACTGACCACAATATTACAGGTGTGGTCTCACCAAGGCCCTGCACAATTGTAGCAAGACATCCCTGTTCCTGTACTCAAATCCTCTGGCTATGAAGGCCAACGTACCATTTGCCTTCTTTACCGCCTGCTGCACCTGCATGCTTACCTTCAGCGACTGGTGTACAAGGACACCCAGGTCTCGTTGCACATTCCCCTCTCTCAATTTATAGCCATTCAGATAATAATCTGCCTTCCTGTTTTTGCTACCAAAATGGATAACCTCACATTTACCCACATTATACTGCATCTGCCAAGCATTTGCCCACTCACTCAGCTTGTCCAAATCACACTGAAGCATCTCTGCATCCTCCTCACAGCTCACCCTCCCACCCAGCTTTGTGTCATCTGCAAACCTGGAGATATTACATTAATTCCCTCATCTAAATCATTAATATATAATGTGAATAACTGGGATCCCAGCACCGATCCCTGCGGTACCCCACTAGTCACTGCCTGCCATTCGGAAAAAGACCCGTTTCTTCCTTCTCTTTGTTTCCTGTCTGCCAACCAGTTTTCTATCCATCTCAATACACTACCCCTAATCCTACGTGCTTTAATTTTACACGCCAATCTCTTATGTGGGACTTTGTCGAAAGCCTTCTGAAAGTCCAAATGAACCACATCCACTGGCTCCCCCTCATCAACTCTGCTAGTTACATCCTCGAAAAATTCCAGTAGATTTGTCAAGCATGATTTACCTTTCATAAATCCATGCTGACTCTGTCCGATTCTGCCACTGTTTTCCACGTGCTCAGCTATTAAGTCTTTTATAATGGACTCTAGAATTTTCCCCACTACCGATGTCAGGCTGACTGGTCTATAATTCCCTGTTTTCTCTCTGACTCCCTTTTTAAATAGTGGGGTTACATTAGCTATCCTCCAATCTGTAGGAACTGTTCCAGAGTCTATTGAATCTCGGAAGATGACCACCAATGCAGCCGCTATTTCTAGGGCCACATCCTTAAGTACTCTGGGATGTAGATTATCAGGCCAACCCAATTAAAACGTATAGCAACCAACTTCCCCAACCGGAGAACCAACCTAGTATTACAGACCACCAAGAATCTTTTTTATAAAAATTACTCAAACCTTCTGTTTCAATACATAATACAAGTTAGATCACTTGGTAACAGCTGCTATATTGTTGCCGGACAATGTCTTTTTTTACAGTGAGTGGCGTGGACCCAGTCTTCCTTCCCTTTAACCTTCAGGGCCGTTCGAGTTGTTAGCAACAAAAGGTAGGGTCCTTTCCACCCTCTCATGCAATTCAGCTGCTGTTTTGCATAGAGGAAAATGAGTACAAATCCAACATTTAGTCCGATTAACTTGCGAGGCTACGGCCAGCATTCGTTGAACCGCAGAATTGGTATTCCACTCCCCGCAAGGACCACGCAGGAGAGGATCCAAATCAGAGTCAGCATTCTGACGGCTCAGTTAAATTTCTTGCACAAGCCCTTCCGTCCAAGGTCAGCGTCCACTTGACGTGCGATGTATGGATCCACAAGGGCGCCCTTCAACCTTTACGGCCATATGGGTGGTGAGCAGGACTTGGAAAGGTCCTTCCCATCGAGGTTCCAAACAGTTCTTTCTCCTGAAGGTCTTTACAAGGACTAGGTCCCCGGGCTGGTATTGATGGCAATCTTCAATGATGGGCTTTTTCTGAGCTTCTACTACCTGTATATGTAAGCTCTTGAGAGAATTAGTGAGCACTATACAATATGTAATCATTCCCTCATCCATAGCGTGGATGTCCATTTCCCTAGCAGACAAGGGTGGGGTCACTGGGAGGTGCATAGGACATCCCATTACAACTTCATAAGGAGAGAGGGAGGTGGTACGGTTAGCGTGAGAGTGCATAGCCATGAGCGCCAAGGGTAGAGCTTCAGGCCATTTCAAACCAGTTTCTTCACATAATTTAGGTTGTTTTTCAGAATACCATTTTGTCTTTCCATCGCTCCAGTAGACTTGGGGGTGGTATGGGCAGGAAAGGTGATGGTTGCATTGTAAGGCCTTCGACAGTTCCTTTTTCACTTTAGCAGTAAAATGAACAACAATTTTACAACAACAACAGCATAATTTCGTCGGGTGGGATACGCCTCCACCCATCGCGAGAACAAACATACTAGAACTAAAACATAATTATATTCCATACATTTAGGCATTTGTATAAAGTCCATTTGTAAGTGTACAAACGGGCCCCATGGCTGGGGTCCCGTACCAGCAGTCACTGTGGGCGTCTTGCCTGGGTTATGTCATTGACATAGGTATGACAGGTATTACTAATACAATACCTATTAACATATTACTATTCACTATACATTCAACATTCATTCGATATACACGTGTTAAACCCCTGAGCTGCCAACCGGTCAAGTCATGATTCCTGTGTCATGAGAGATTCAATAGATGCTCATTAGTTACCCATAAAGGGACTACCCCTTCTTTAGTCTGTCTTAAATTTTCTCGGGCTTGTTCCAGTGCCCAAGATCCATAGGTGTTGCAAACATCATTTCTGCTCGCTTTGTCTGAAATATTTTTTCCTATTTCAATTAATTTATTGATAGTCCCCACATGACTTTCAAGCACGGTAGCCAGGCTTTGGATTAACCAATGATGTCCAACAATGTTGAGTATCATAGCGGCATCATTTATCAGGCTGCGCTTAACACGGTTCCCTCCCAAGCCTGATCGTATCTCGCCACTGAACTGAACTGCTTCAGTCATCAATTGGCGCCTCAGAGCCGTATAGAGTGCTTGGGTATGGGTTGAGCACCATTGGGGCAGGACGACACCGGATACATTCAAGACTACGGGTACCAGCTCATGGTGTATATTATCATACAAAACTTCTGATTAACCAGTACCAAATCATTCGTCGGTCCTGGATACATAGTCGGACAAGATGGGTCAGTCAGTGTGGTTTGAGAGGCTTCAATTATCTCTACTCAGACTGTGAAAGTAGAGGTGGGCGGTGGCTGGGTAGTGGCTCTTTTGGGCGAACCTCCCATGCTGGATCTGAAGCAAACCCTTACTACAATTTGAAAGCACTTGTTCTCCTACTGTCACATTTATCATTCCCCGTTGCGTCGCATTCGGCACTGTCCGTGCTGTACCAAAGTTCCTCCTGCGGTGCGGGATGGGCAGTGATGATCCCCGACCTTGTTGCCAGTACTGATAGGCCCACGACCAGGATCGTAGATCTGTGGAGACATTAACATCGGCTCCCGTTCTCTGGGTTACCGCTTGGTCAATTGTCATGTATCTTTAACTGTGTGTAATGCCTCCATTTACTTCCCGTTCTCATATCTACAAGTGTGCATGTATCACCTGTCATAATTACCTGGTATGGTCCATTGTTGCTCTTTGGATTTGCCTGTTTCCATATCCTTAATCACCTGTCGGTCTCTGACTTCCTCTCTCCACTCATGTAATTGCCTACTTAATTCCCTTACATTGTCCTGTATTTTTCCTTTCTGTGGCCCTACATCTCCTACTATAATACCTTCAGGTAATAGCATGGCCCTTCCTGTTATCATTTCAAATGGGGTGAACCTGTCGGTCCTGATTGGGGTAGCCCACGGCGCATTAGAATATTGGGCTGTTCCCTGTCTCTTGATTGATGTTTTTTTTTTAAGTTCAGTTCATCCTTTCCACCATCCCTGGACTCTGGGGGTGGTAAGGAATATGGAATTTCTGTTTAAGCTTCATAAGATTACACACTTCTTTAATGTCTCTCCCTGTGAAATGAGTTCCCTGATCTGAATCCATCTGGGTAAACTCCTTCCAGTTTACTCCCTCCTGCTGCTGTCTCATGTCAGACCTCAATTCCTTAAACAACTCTACAATGCACCTTCTTATCCTATCTTTCAATGGCTCGGTATTTTCACTTCCAGTGATGGTTCTCTCTGGGAACCGCTTAACTCTGCCTGTCATCAAGGTGTTAATCCTGTGGTTTTACTTTTTGTAGCTTGCAGGCACATTAATATAGTCAGTAATACATCTGTTTAGCCTTTTTCCAGCTTTCCCTTTACCTCTAAGTTTTCTTTCCTGGCCATGATCATCCTAAGGTTCTCTGGAGTTCAGTTTCTCTATTGTCTTGGATTGTTTAAAATGTTTCCTTACTCTTTAGGCCATATTAACTATTCCATTTCAACGGAGATCTCTGTCTCTAGATCTTTGCTTATCTCCCCCTGTGCAGTTCCAATGCTTCAGTTGATGGCCAGATTATCAAATTCATTTCCCTTAAAACAATTTGTACATTATGTCCTCTTTCCCTGACTCATTCTCCTACTTGCCTCATACCATATTACACTTGCAACAGCTACCATCTTATCTTGTTCATGTTGCCTGGAGAGACTTTAAAATATTCTCATAACAGTTTTAAAAACAGAAATCAGGTATTGACAAGTTTTGCTTCCTTTTCTTCTTCTCAAAGATTTTATTGTCTTAAAAGAAACCCACTAAATTGTGTCTGACCCGTTTCTTTTAGAATTATCCCAGATTCATTAACTCGGCCAAAAATTGGATTTCTGCCAAACTTTGCCAAGGTCTTGAGCTTAGCTTCATATTTTGGGAACAGACTTACAAACACAAAAGCTCGCAGCATTTGAATTAGTGCCAATTGTTGTCAGACCTTTTAAAATGAAAATTCCCTTTTGAGAACTTTATCAAGAACCAAACCTCAAATTTTTAAACTTTGTAAGAACTGTAATTTACACTATCAGAATTAAAACAACTTCTTTTTCATGTGTAACGATTTGTATCCAAGTTATAATTTCCGTATGTTTATCAACACATTCTTTATCTTAGACAGCATCCTAGTGATTCAAAAGTAACCTGTTAAATTACACTGCACTTTACATCTCAAGATTGTCCCAAATTCAAATTACAGTGCTGTTGGAAAGCAGATTTCCTTTCATATTTAATTCATCTCTTCTTAAGAAACCCCTTTTTATCCATTGGAACCATCTAGACCTTGTGTTTACGTCTTTTCATTTTCCTAGAATCCTTCTGAATTTCAAGTAATTTCTTTTTCTCAGAATTTTAGAATACGAACTCGTATGTATTAATCCCAATCAGCTTGGAAGCTGCTGATGAGGGTTATTCCCTACTAGTCTACAAGGGGGTGGTACAAAGGTTGGTTCATCTCAAGGATGAGATAAAGGCAAGCCCTGTTTTATCTTTACACTCCCTTCAAATTACGATTTTTGCCAGAAATCTCAACTCAAACCTTATACTCAAGACTTTGGAATATTTGAATAAACTTTTCCTTTAATCTAATATGGGGCTTTCGACTCTAAAGTGCCCAACTACACACACAAAAGACAATTCAGGGAAGAAAACACATTAAAGCTCACATACAAATGCTTCCTTGCACACAAACAAACACATACATAAAGGTATGTATCGATACTCCTGTAATATTGAACTTAACTCTAAACGAAGCTTCGAGTAACAGTGGGGGGAATAAAGGGATCGTGAAGGCTCCACCTATAGGGACCTTCAAACTGACGAAAGCTCCACATTTTCTCTGCTGCTGCTTGTGAGTTACTCATTAACCCCCTAGGGGTACCCTCTTTCTCTCTCTCTCTCTCTCTTCAACACAAACAGCTCTTGTAACTTAGATCAATTCAATTTTTTTTTTAAGTTACAGAAAATTCAGTGGCGAACTATCTACCTCCCTTAAAACATATTATAAGCGGCTCAAATCTGTCCCGATTAAAAGTTCCAGCTGGTGGGAAGCTCTCTCCTTTACTTTGAGTCCATTTAACCCAATCAGAAACATATTGGACAATTTCAGGACCATAATGGACACAAAAGAAAACACAGAAATTACTTACTTTTCACCTCCATGGGACTCGAACCCCTGCGTATACTACTACTACCTTTTTTTTAACCTCCATCCATTTTTCATTCCGTTTTCTTGCCCATCTTCAAAGTTCCTGATTTAAGCTCCGGTTTCAGTTTGTTCTTAGTACTTTGCGAAGCGGGGGGAGTGGCAGAGCCCGCTCTGCTGTTGCGATCTCCCATTTTTCTGAAGAGAAAACACAATTAACAGCGCGGCGCGTTTCCTACCCTATGCGCTCACCGGTGTTTAAGAGTTCCTGAACAAGTCCTCCAGTTCCTTGGGTCTTTTGAGTCTGGTCGGTAGCTACCCTTTTTCTAGCACTCCCCCTTTCAGCTAGGATGCTTTCACTGCAATCCCCCTCTCAGCTAGGATGCAGTTCGTACTCTCCCTAACTTAGGAGAGTTAATCCTCCCTTTCTCCGTGAGGGTTCTTTTTTTAGAGATTCAACAGCCCAGGATTTCAATCACCTCTCCAATTTAAGAGGTTACTGGACTTCAGTTGGATCCCATCCTCGTCGCCAATTTGTCGCGGAAAACGGAGTGAATACTCAGACCCAGGAGGTTTGTCTTGGAAGTCTTTATTGAATCATGATATCATAGAGAGCCCAGCAGCATACAACGGAGTTAGCCGGCACTCTGAGGAAGCATCACAGTACACACATATTTATAGTAAAAGTTGTACATATCAAAGAGCTTGAAGGTGATAAGACTGCCTAACCTTCATTAATTAATTACATTGAGAATCATTGTCTTTGGCATGCAACACACAATTAGTCTATTCTAATTTATGACTATACAGGATATTGGGGGAAGCTCATCTGGTAATAAAAAAGTGAGACAGAGAATAGATAACCATGCTTGACCTTATCTTTAGTGCTAGGGGGTGTACACTCTAGAGAACAGATGACCATTGCTTGATCCTGTCTCTTTGTGTTGGGGGCACACATCCTAGCCTTGTCTCAAGGATTCTAGGAAGCTTGTTTATGATACTCCTTTTCTCCTTTCCTGCTCAACTAGCTGGCAGCTGCAGGTGTACCTGCTAGAACAAAAGAGGGAACTGTGCTGTAGTATTCCACTATGGTTTTAACCGTTTAACCCTTAGTTGTCCTGTAGATGTATTTTATTCTTCCACACCAACATTTCTGGTATGTTATTTGTGTCCTCCTTTGTGGAGACAGAACACAAGTATGTATTTAGTTGGTCAGCCATTTCTTTGTTCTCCATTATAAATTCCCCTGTTTCTGACTGTAAGGGACCTACATTTGTCTTCACCAATCTGTTTCTCTTCACATACCTATAGAAACCTTTACAGTCAGTTTTTATGTTCCCTGCAAGCTTACTATCATGCTCTATTTTCCCCTTCTTAATCAATCCCTTAGTCCTCCTTTGCTGAATTCTAAACTGCTCCCAATCCTCAGGTCTGTTGTTTTTTCTGGCCAATTTGTATGCCTCTTCCTTGCATCTAATACTCTCTCTAATTTCCCTCGTAAGCCATGGTTTGGCCACCTTTCCTGTTTTACTTTTGCTCCAGACAGGAATAAACAATTGTTGCAGTTCACCCATGCGCTCTTTGAATGTTTGCCATTGCCTATCCAACGTCATCCCTTTGAGCAACGTTTCCCAATCCATCATAGCCAACTCGCGCCTCATACCATCGTAGTTTCCTTTATTAAGCTTCAGGACCCAAGTCTCAGAATCAACCACGTCACTCTCCATCTTGATGAAGAATTCTATCATATTATGGTCGCTCATCCCCAAGGGGCCTCGCACAACTAGATTGCCAATTATTCCTTTCTCATTACACAATACCCAGTCGAGGATGGGCTGTTCTCTCGTTGCTTCCTCAAAGCACTGGTCCAGAAAAACATCCCATAAACACTCCAGGAATTGGTCCTCTATGGTATTGTTACTAATTTGATTTGCCCAATCTATATGCAGATTAAGGTGACCCATAATTACAGATGTTCCTTTATTACATGCGTCTCTAATTTCCTGTTTAATGCCATTCCCAACATCACCACTCCAGTTTGGGGGTCTATATACAACCCCCACTAACGTTTTTTGCCCCTTAGTGTTTCTCAGCTCTACCCATACAGATTCCACATCGTCGGAGCTAATGTCTTTCCTCACTATTGCGTTAATTTCCTCTTTAACCAGCAATGCAACTCCACCACCTTTTCCTTATTGTCTGTCCTTCCTAAATACTGAATACCGCTGGATGTTGAGTTCCCTTCTTGCAGCCATGTCTCCGTAATTCCGACTATATCATACCTGTTTACATCTATTTGCGTGGTTAATTTATCCACTTTATGCGAATGCTCCTCGCATTAATGCTCCAAGCCTTAAGGATTGTCTTTTTAACATTACTTGTCCCGTTCCCATTATTTTTCACTGAGGCCCTGTTTGATTCTTGCCCTTGATTTCTCTGACTATCACTTTTCTTATTCCGCTTTCTGTCTTTTGTTCTTGTCTTTGAGTCCCCTTTCTCTGACTCCTTGCATAGGTTCCCGTCCCCCTGCCATTTTAGTTTAAATCCTCCCCAACCACTCTAGCAAATGTTCCCCCTAGGACATCAGTCCCAGTCCTGTCTAGGTGTAACCCGTCCGGTTTGTATTGGTCCCACCTCCACCAGAACTGGTCCCAATGTCCCAGGAATTTGAAACCCTCCACTTAACACCATCTCTTCAACCACATATTCATCTGATGTATCCTGCTATTTCTACACTGACTGGTACATGGCACTGGTAGTAATCCTGAAATCACTACCTTTGGGGTCCTACTTTTCAACTTACTTCCTAACTCCATATATTCTGCTTTTTGGATCTCATCCCTTTTCTCACCTATGTCGTTTGTACCAATGTGCACCACGACCACTGGGTGTTCACCCTCCCCCTTCAGAATGTCCTCTAGCCGCTCTGAGACATCCTCGACCCGAGCACCAGGGAGGCAACGTACCATCCTGGAGTCTCGTTTGCAGCCACAGAAATGTCTCTCTATTCCCCTTACAATTGAATCCCCTGTAGCTGTTGCATTCCCACACATTTTACTCCTCCCCGGTGCAGCCTAGGCAACCATGGTGCAACAAATTTGGCTGTTGCTGCTTTCTCCTGAGAGGCCATTCCCCCCCCAACAGTATCCAAAGCGGTATACCTGTTTTGCAGGGAAATAGCCACAGGAGATTCCTGCACTGCCTGCCTAGTCCCCTTGCTTTGCCTGGTGGTCACCCATTCCCTTCCTGCCTGTGGACTCTTACCCTACGGTGTGACCACCTCTCTATACGTCCCTATCCACGATACTCTCCAGCTGGCGGATGCTCCACCGTGTCCCCAGCCGCCGCTCCAGCTCCAAATCCCCGGCTTCCAGGAGCTGCAGCTGGAGACACTTCCCGCACACAGGCTGGTCCCGGGCACTGGAAACGTGTCCGGCTTCCCACATAGAGCAGGATGAGCACACCACGGCTTTGAGCTCTCCTGCCATGACTGACCCCTTTAAATTAAATTAAACCTTTTGGAAGATATTTAATATCAAATAATATCAATTACTCTCGGGCCCTTCATCCCTGCTCCTCGCTGTTACAGAATATAGTCCCTTACAAACGATGAACCACAAAATAAGATCTTAAACACTCTCAGCAATAAAAGTAGTAAACGCTGCCCCGGCCGCACTCATTGTCCTCGAAGGATCACCTCGTTCCCGCCTCACTGAACTCCCTTAGTGACCTTTGCTCCTGCTCAACTCCCGGCTCCTCTCGCGCTTCACTTCAACTGACACAGAGCGCGCAGGGGGCGGGGTGACACAGAGCGGGCTGGGGGCGGGGTCACACTGAGCGGGCTGGGGGCGGGGTGACACAGAGCGGGCAGGGGGCGGGGTGACACAGAGCGGGCAGGGGGCGGGGTGACACAGAGCGGGCAGGGGGCGGGGTTAGACGGGGCGGGGTTACACTGAGCGGGCGGGGGGCAGCGGGCGGGGGTCACACAGAGCGGGCAGGGGGCGGGGTCACACAGAGCGGGCGGGGGGCAGCGGGCGGGGGTCACACAGAGCGGGCAGGGGGCGGGGTCACACGGAGCCGGCAGGGGGCGGGGTCACACAGACCTCGCAGGGGGCGGGGAGACGCGGAGCGCGCAGGGGGCGGGGTCACACAGGGAGGGCAGGGGGCGGGGTTAAATTGTGCGGGATGGGGATGGGGTGATACAGAGCGGGAAAGGGGCGGGGTAATACGGGGGCGGAGGGGGTGGGGTGACAGTGCAGGAAGGGGGCGTTGTCACAAAGAGCAGCCAGTGGGCGGGGTCAAACAGTGCGCAGGGGGCGGGGTGATGCAGAGCGGACAGGGGGCGGGGTTACAGTGTGCGCGCAGGGGGCGGGGTTACACAGAGCGGGCAGGGGGCGGGGTGACACTGAGCCGGCAGGGGGCGGGGTGACACTGAGCCGGCAGGGGGCGGGGTGACACGGAGCGAGCAGTGGGCGGGGTTTTAGAGAGCGAGCAGGTGCGGGGTGACACAGGGCGGGCAGGTGCGGGGTCACACAGGGCGGGCAGGTGCGGGGTCACACAGAGCGAGCAGTGGGCGGGGTGACACAGAGCGGGCAGGTGCGGGGTCACACAGAGCGAGCAGTGGGCGGGGTTTTTGAGAGCGGGCAGGGGGTGGGGTGACACAGAGCGAGCAGTGGGCGGGGTTTTAGAGAGCGGGCAGGGGGTGGGGTCACACACAGCGAGCAGTGGGCGGGGTTTTAGAGAGCGGGCAGGGTGGTGGGGTGACACAGAGCGAGCAGTGGGCGGGGTTTTAGGGAGCGGGCAGGGGGTGGGGTCACACAGAGCGAGCAGTGGGCGGGGTTTTAGAGAGCGGGCAGGGGGTGGGGTCACACAGAGCGAGCAGTGGGCGGGGTTTTAGAGAGCGGGCAGGGGGTGGGGTCACACAGAGCGAGCAGTGGGCGGGGTTTTAGGGAGCGGGCAGGGGGCGGGGAGCCACTTGGCGCGCAGGGTGCGGTGTCACAAGAAGCGGTTAGGGGCGGGGTTTTAGAAACCGTCAGTGTGCGGAGTCAAAGAGAACGCGGAGGGGGCGGGGTGACACAGAGCGGGCAGGGGGCGGGGGGACACAGAGCCGGCAGGGGGCGGGGGGACACAGAGCCGGCAGGGGGCGGGGGGACACAGAGCCGGCAGGGGGCGAGTTGATAGAAATCGCACAGGGGGCGAGTTGATAGAGACCGGGGAGGGGGCGGGGAGGGGGCGGGGAGGGGGCGGGGAGGGGGCGGGGTGACACAGAGCGGGCAGGGGGCGGGGGGACACAGAGCGGGCAGGGGGCGGGGGGACACAGAGCGGGCAGGGGGCGGGGAGACTGAGAGCGGGCAGGGGGCGGGGAGACTGAGAGCGGGCAGGGGGCGGGGAGACTGAGAGCGGGCAGGGGGCGGGGAGACTCAGAGCGGGCAGGGGGCGGGGAGGGGGCGGGGAGACTCAGAGCGGGCAGGGGGCGGGGAGGGGGCGGGGGGACACAGAGCGGGCAGGGGGCGGGGGGACACAGAGCGGGCAGGGGGCGGGGAGACTGAGAGCGGGCAGGGGGCGGGGAGACTCAGAGCGGGCAGGGGGCGGGGAGACTCAGAGCGGGCAGGGGGCGGGTTGATAGAGAGCGGGCAGGGGGCGGGGGGACACAGAGCGGGCAGGGGGCGGGTTGATAGAGAGCGGGGAGGGGGCGGGGTTGCACAGAGCGGGCAGGGGGCGAGGTCAAACAAACCGCAGGGGGCGGGTTGATACAGAGCCAGCAGGGGGAAGGGTGACACGGAGCGCACCGGGGGCGTGGTCACACAAAACGCAGGGGGCGGGCTCAAACAAACGGTAGGGGGCGGGATCACACAAAACGAAATGGGCGGGCTCACACAAAACGCAAGGGGCGGGCTCAGACAAAACGTAAGGGGCGGGCTCACATGAAACGCAAGGGGCGGGGTCACACAAAACGCAAGGGGCGGGGTCACACAAAACGTAGTGGGCGGGGAAACACAAAACGCTGGGGGGGTCACAAACCGCAAGGGGCGGGGCCACACAAAAGGCAGGGGGCGGGGCCACACAAAACGCAGGGGGCGGGGCCACACAAAACGCAGGTGGCGCGGTGACACACCGGGCAGGGGGCGGGGCCACACAGAGCGGGAAGGGGGCGGGGAGACTCAGAGCGGGCAGGGGGCGGGGTGACACAGAAGGGGCAGGGGGCGGGGTGACACAGAAGGGGCAGGGGGCGGGGTGACACAGAAGGGGCAGGGGGCGGGGTGACACAGAAGGGGCAGGGGGCGGGGTGACACAGAAGGGGCAGGGGGCGGGGTGACACAGAAGGGGCAGGGGGCGGGGTGACACAGAGCGTGCAGGGGGCGGGGTGACACAGAAGGGGCAGGGGGCGGGGTGACACAGAGCGTGCAGGGGGCGGGGTGTCACTGAAGGGGCAGGGGGCGGGGTGACACAGAGCGGGCAGGGGGCGGGGAGACAGAAGGGGCAGGGGCGGGGTGACACAGAAGGAGCAGGGGGCGGGGTGACACTGAAGGGGCAGGGGGCGGGGTTACACAGAGCGTGCAGGGGGCGGGGTGACACTGAAGGGGCAGGTTGCGGGGTGACACAGAGGGGGCAGGGGGGGGTGACAGAACGAGAAGGGGGCGGGGTCACACGGAGAGCGCAGGGGGCGGGGTCACACGGAGAGCGCAGGGGGCGGGGTCACACGGAGCGCAGGTAGCGGGGTCACACGGAGAGCGCAGGGGGCGGGGTAACACGGAGCGCAGGGGGCGGGGTCACACGGAGAGCGCAGGGGGCGGGGTCACACCGAGAGCTCAGGGGGCGGGGTCACAGAGCGGACAGGGGGCGGGGTGAGGGGGGTCACTTGTGACTTAGGAGCAGGAATAGGCCATTCGGCCCCTCGAGCCTGCTCTGCCATTCAGTAAGATCATGGCTGATCTTGTCCTTCCCCCACCCCCTCCCCATAACCCTCGACTCCCTTGTCAATCAGAAACCCGTCTAACTCAGCCTCGAATATATTCACTGACCCGGCCTCCACCGCTCTCTGGGGGAGAGAATTCCACAGACTGACCACCCTCCGAGAGAAGAAATTCCTCCTCATCTCCGTCTTCAATGGGAAACCCCTTATTCTGAAACTGTGCCTCCCACTCCTCGTTCTAGATTCCCCCACGAGGGGGAAACACCTTCCCAGCATCCACCCTGTCGAGCCCCTGTCAGGATCTTATTCAATAAGATGGCCTCTCATTCTTCTAAACCCCAATGGGTACGGGCCCAACCTGCTCAACCTCTTCTCATAAGACAAACCCCATCATCCCAGGAATCAGCCCAGTGAACCTCCTCTGAACTGTCTCTAAAGCAGTTATATCTATTTACTAATAAGGAGACCACAACTCTACGCAGTACTCCAGCTGCGGACTCGCCAAGGCCCTGTACAGCAGCAGTGAAACTTCCCACCCGCTTGACCTGTCCATATCCCTTTGCAGACTCTCTACCTCCTGTTGACGACTGGCTTTCCCACCTATCCTGGTGTCATCGGCAGATTTAGCGACCACACATTCGCTGCCCTCATCCAAGTCACTCATATAAATGGTGAATCGTTGAGGTCCCAGCACTGACCCATGAGGCTCTCTGCTCGTCACATCTTGCCATCCCGAAGAAACCCATTTACTCCTACTCGCTGATATCGGAGAAAGAGAGAGAGAGAGAGACAGAGAGAGAGAAAGGGACAGGCAGAGAGAGAACCAGGGAAAGAAACACACAGAGACGGGGGAGAGAGAGAAGGAGGCAGGTAGACAGAGCGACTCAGAGAACGGGAGAGACAGAGAGAGAGTGACAGAGAGAGAAAGTGACAGAGAGCGAGAGGGTGACAGAGAGCGAGAGGGTGACAGAGAGCGAGAGGGTGACAGAGAGAGAGAGGGTTACAGAGAGAGAGAGGGTGACACAGAGAGAGGGTGACAGAGAGAGAGAGTGATAGAGAGAAAGAGTGACAGAGAGAGAGAGTGACAGGATGAGAGTGAAAGACGGAGGGAGAGAAACCGAGTTTGAGGCGTGGTGAGAGAGATTGAGAGAGAGGGACAGAGAGAGAGAGATGGTGAGAGATTGAGAGAGAGGGAGACTGAGAGAGAGATGATGAGAGAGATTGAGACTGATAGAGACAAAGATAGATGGTGAGAGAGATTGTGAGAGAGAGGGAGACAGAGAGAGAGATGCTGAGAGAGATTGAGAGAGAGGGACTGTTGCCCCTGGAATCAGTACAAACAGCCTCTCATTCTGATCTCAGGGGAAGTGTCATTGTGAAATGGAACGAAGAGGCAGAAACAGTTTTGAGGAAGTTTTTGCCCTGAGAGAGAGAGGGGGAGGGGAGGGAGAGAGAGAGGTAAGAGAGATAGAGGTAGAGAGAGAGAGTGAAACATCAGAGAGAGAGAGACAGAGAGAGGGGAAGAGAGACAGAGAGAGAGAATGAGAGAGAGAGAGAGACAGACAGACAGAGTGGGAAGGAGACAGAGAGTGAGGGAGGGAGACAGACACAGAGAGAGAGAGAGACAGCAAGGGGGAGAGACAGAGACACAGAGAGAGAAACACACACACACACAGACAGAGAGAAGGGGAGGGAGACAGAGGGAGAGAGGGGGAGAGAGACAGACAGACAGAGAAGGGGGAGGGAGACAGAGAGCAAGGGAGGGAGACAGAGAGAGAGAGAGACAGCAAGGGAGAGAGACAAAGACACAGAGAGAGAGAGAGAGACACAAACACAAACACATACACACACAAAGAGAGAGAGGCAGAGACAGAGAAAGAGGGGGAAAGGGAGGGAGAGGAACATAGGAACATATGACTTTGGAGCAGGAGTAGGCCATTCGGCCCCTCGAGCCTGCTCTGCCATTCAGTAAGATCTTGGCTGATCTGGTCCTTCCCCACCCTCTCCTCATAACCCTCGACTCCCTTGTCAATCAGAAACCCGTCTAACTCAACCTTGAATATATTCATGACCTGGCCTCCATCGCTCTCTGGGGGAGAGAATTCCACAGACTGACCACCCTCCGAGAGAAGAAATTCCTCCTCATATCCGTCTTCAATGGGAGACCCTTAATTCTGAAACTGTGGCCCCCCCCACTCCTCGTTCTAGATTCCCCCACGAGGGGGAAACACCCTCCCAGCATCCACCCTGTCGAGCCCCTGTCAGGATCTTATATGTTTCAATAAGATGGCCTCTCATTCTTCTAAACTCCAATGGGTACGGGTTCAACCTGCTCAACCTCTCCTCATAAGACAAACCCCATCAACCCAGGTATCAGCCCAGTGAACCTCCTCTGAACTGTCTCTAAAGCAGTTGTATCTGTTTAAAAATAAGGAGACCGCAACTCTACGCAGTACTCCAGCTGCGGACTCGCCAAGGCCCTGTACAGCAGCAGTGAAACTTCCCTACTTTTACATTCCATCCCCCTCACAATAAACACCAACGCTCCATTTGCCTTCCTAATCACTTGCTGCATCTGCGGACTAACTTCTTGTGATCCATGCACCAGGACACCCAGATCCCTCTGTACTGCAAAGTTCTGAAATCTCTCTCCGTTTAAATAGAATACTGCGTTTCTGTTCTTCCTGCCTCCTGGGCAGGTTCATGTTTTCCCGCGTTACACTCCATCTGCCAAGTTTTTGCCCACCCGCTTGACCTGTCCATATCCCTTTGCAGATTCTCTACCTCCTGTTGACGACTGACTTTCCCACCTATCCTGGTGTCATCGGCAGATTTAGCGACTACACATTCGCTGCCCTCATCCAGGTCACTCATATAAATGGTGAATCGTTGAGGTCCCAGCACTGACCCCTGAGGATCTCCGCTCGTCACATCTTGCCAACCAGAAAAACACCCATTTAACCCTACTCGCTGCTCCCTCTTAGCTGACCAATCCTCTATCCATGTTAATATGTTACCCCCTAGACCATGTGCTCTTATCTTCTGCAGTAACCTTTGATATGGCAGCTAATCACACGCCTGTCGGAGAGAGAGAGCCAAAGAGAGGGAGGCAGAGAGAGAAAGAGACAGGCAGAGAGAGAAAGAGGGAAAGAGACAGACATAGAAAGAGGGAGAGAGATAGACAGAGAGAGGCAAATAGAGAGAAAGATTCAGAGAACGGGAGAGACAGAGAGAGAAAGCGACAGAGAGAGAGAGGTAGAGTGAGAGTGAAAGAGAAACAGAGACAGAGACAGAGGGAGGGAGAGAAAGGGAGATTGCGAAGTGTTGAGAGAGACTGTGAGAGAGAGGGAGACAGCGAGAGAGATGGTGAGAGAGATTGAGAGAGGAGACAGAGAGAGAGATGGTGAGAGAGATTGAGAGAGAGGGAGAGAGAGAGAGATGGTGAGAGAGATTGAGAGACGGAGAGAGAGAGAGAGATGGTGGCAGAGATTGAGAGAGAAGGAGACAGAGAGAGAGATGGTGAGAGAGATTGAGAGAGAGGGAGAGAGAGAGAGAGATGGTGAGAGAGATTGTGAGAGAGGGAGACAGAGAGAGAGATGGTGAGAGAGATTGAGAGAGAGGGAGAGAGAGAGAGAGATGGTGAGAGAGATTGTGAGAGAGGGAGACAGAGAGAGAGATGGTGAGAGAGATTGAGAGAGGAGACAGAGAGAGAGATGGTGAGAGAGATTGAGAGAGAGGGAGAGAGAGAGAGATGGTGAGAGAGATTGAGAGACAGGGAGAGAGAGAGAGATGGTGAGAGAGATTGAGAGAGAAGGAGACAGAGAGAGAGATGGTGAGAGAGATTGAGAGAGAAGGAGAGAGAGAGAGAGATGGTGAGAGAGATTGTGAGAGAGGGAGACAGAGAGAGAGATGGTGAGAGAGATTGAGAGAGAGGGAGAGAGAGAGAGAGATGGTGAGAGAGATTGTGAGAGAGGGAGACAGAGAGAGAGATGGTGAGAGAGATTGAGGGAGAGGTACTGCTGCCTCTGGAGTCAGTACAACCAGCCTCTCATTCTGATCTCAGGGGAAGTGTCATTGTGAAATGGAACCAAGAGGCAGAAATGGTTTTGAGGAAGTTTTCGTCCTGACATCGAGTCTGAGGAAAGACTGAGACACATCTGAGAGAGAGAGAGAAGCAGACAGGACAGGAACGGAGGAGAGAGACCCCTCAGACACAAACCATGGAGCAGGACACCGACTACATGAATATGAGACACATCAAAAACAACACGACAGCCCCCAGTGAACATAGGTTAAACTGTTCAATAGAGGGAGAGAGAGAGAGAAGCAGAAAAACACAGAGAGAGAGAGGCAGAGCCAGAGAGAGAGAGGGACAGGGAGAGAGCGGAACATAGAAACATTTGACTTAGGAGCAGGAGTAGGCCATTCGGCCCCTCAAGCCTGCTCTACCATTCAGTAAGATCATGGCTGATCTTGTCCTTCCCCCACCCCCTCCCCATAACCCTCGACTCCCTTGTCAATCAGAAACCCGTCTAACTCAGCCTCGAATATATTCACTGACCCGGCCTCCACCGCTCTCTGGGGGAGAGAATTCCACAGACTGACCACCCTCCGAGAGAAGAAATTCCTCCTCATATCCGTCTTCAATGGGAGACGCCTTATTCTGAAACTGTGCCCCCCACCCCTCGTTCTAGATTCCCCCACGAGGGGGAAACATCCTCCCAGCATCCACCCTGTCGAGCCCCTGTCAGAATCTTATATGTTTCAATAAGATGGCCTCTCATTCTTCTAAACTCCAATGGGTACAGGCCCAACCTGCTCAACCTCTCCTCATAAGACAAACCCCATCATCCCAGTAATCAGCCCAGTGAACCTCCTCTGAACTGTCTCTAAAGCAGTTATATCTATTTACAAATAAGGAGGCCACAACTCTATGCAGTACTCCAGCTGCGGACTCGCCAAGGCCCTGTACAGCAGCAGTGAAACTTCCCTACTTTTACATTCCATCCCCCTCACAATAAACACCAACGCTCCATTTGCCTCCCTAATCACTTGCTGCATCTGCGGACTAACTTCTTCTGATCCATGCACCAGGACACCCAGATCCCTCCGTACCGCAGAGTTCTGAAATCTCTCTCCGTTTAAATAGAATACTGCGTTTCTGTTCCTCCTGCCTCCTGGGCAGGTTCATGTTTTCCCACGTTACACTCCATCTGCCAACTCTTTGTCCACCCGCTTGACCTGTCCATATCCCTTTGCAGACTCTCTACCTCCTGTTGATGACTTACTTTCCCACCTATCCTGGTGTCATCGGCAGATTTAGTGACCACACATTCGCTGCCCTCATCCAGGTCACTCATATAAATGGTGAATCGTTGAGGTCCCAGCACTGACCCCTGAGGCTCTCCGCTTGTCACATCTTGCCAACCCGAAAAAACCCATTTACCCTACTCGCTGCTCCCTGTTAGCTGACCAATCCTCTATCCATGCTAATATGTTACCCCCTATACCATGTGCTCTTATCTACCGCAGTAACCAATGATGTGGTGGCTAATTACATGCCTGTTGGACAGACAGAGAAACAGAGAGAGAGAAAGATGGCGAGGCAGAGAGAGAAAGAGACAGACAGAGAGAGAAAGAGGGAAAGGCACAGACAGAGACAGGGAGAGAGAGAGTTGGAGTGAGGCAGACAGAGAAATTCAGAGAACGGGGGAGAGAGAGAGAGAGAGCGACAGAGAGAGAGAGACAAACAGAGAGAGAAAGAGGCAGGTAGAGAGATAAAAAGGGAAAGAGACAGACAGAGTCGGGGGAGTGAGGGAGAGTCACATAGAGAGAGAGATTCAGAGAAAGGGGGAGACAGAGAGAGTGACAGAGAGAGAGAGACAGAGTGAGAGCGAAAAAGAGAAGAGAGAGAGGGAAAGAGAGGGAGGGAGAGAAAGGGAGATTGAGAGAGAGGGACAGAGAGAGAGATGGTGAGAGAGATTGAGAGAGAGAGGAACAGAGAGAAATGATGAGAGAGATTGAGAGAGAGGGAGACAGAGAGAGAGATGGTGAGAGAGATTGAGAGAGAGGGAGACAGAGAGAGAGATTGTGAGAGAGATTGAGAGAGAGGGAGACAGAGAGAGAGATGGTGAGAGAGATTGAGAGAGAGGGAGACAGAGAGAGAGATGGTGAGAGAGATTGAGAGAGAGGGAGACAGAGAGAGAGATGGTGAGAGAGATTGAGAGAGAGGGAGACAGAGAGAGAGATGGTGAGAGAGATTGAGAGAGAGGGAGAGAGAGAGATGGTGAGAGAGATTGAGAGAGGGAGACAGAGAGAGAGAGGGTGAGAGAGATTGAGAGAGAGGGAGACAGAGAGAGATGGTGAGAGAGACAGAGAGAGGGAGACAGAGAGAGAGAGGGTGAGAGAGATTGAGAGTGAGGGAGACAGAGAGAGAGATGGTGAGAGAGATTGTGAGAGAGGGAGACAGAGAGAGAGATGGTGAGAGAGATTGAGAGAGAGGGAGACAGAGAGAGAGATGGTGAGAGAGATTGAGAGAGAGGGACTGCTGCCCCTGGAGTCAGTACAACCAGCCTCTCATTCTGATCTCAGGGGAAGTGTCATTGTGAAATGGATCCAAGAGGCAGAAACAGTTTTGAGGAAGTTTACGCCCTGACATCGAGTCTGAGGAAAGACTGAGACACATCTGAGAGAGAGAGAGAAGCAGACAGGACAGGAACGGAGGAGAGAGACCCCTCAGACACAAACCATGGAGCAGGACACCGACTACATGAATACGAGAAACATCAAAAACAACACAACAGCCCCCAGTGAACATAGGTTAAACTGTTCAATAGAGGGAGAGAGAGAGAGAGATGCAAGGAGAGGGACAGCGAGATAGGGAGAGAGACAGAGAGGTGGAGATGGAGAAACAGAGAGAGAAATAGAGCAAGAACGAGAGAGAGAATGCCAAGAGTGAGAGAGAGAAAGAAAGATAGGGAGAGTGAGAGAGACAAATATGCATAGAGAGATGGAAAAACAGAAACAGAGAAAGAGAGGCAGAGAGACAGAAAGTGAGATAGAGAGTTTGATAAAGACAGTGCAGGGGAAGTTTTACTCTGTATCTAACCCCGTGCTGCACCTGTCCTGGGAGTGTTTGAAGGGGACGGTGTAGAGGGAGCTTTACTCTGTATCTAACCCCATGCTGTACCTGTCCTGGGAGTGTTTGATGGGGACGGTGTAGAGGGAGCTTTACTCTGTATCTAACCCCGTGCTGTACCTGTCCTGGGAGTGTTTGATGGGGACGGTGTAGAGGGAGCTTTACTCTGTATCTAACAACGTGCTGTACCTGTCCTGGGAGTGTTTGATGGGGACGGTGTAGAGGGAGCTATACTCTGTATATCACCCGTTGCAGTACATGTCCTGGGAGTGTTTGAAGGGGACGATGTAGAGGGAGCTTTACTCTGTATCTGATCCCGTGCTGTACCTGTCCTGAGTGTTTGATGCAGACAGTGTAGAGGGAGCTTCACTCTGTATCTAACCCCGTGCTGTACCTGTCCTGGGAGTGTTTGATGGGGAGGGTGTAGAGGGAGCTTTACTCTGTATCTAACCCTGTGCTGCACCTATCCTGGGAGTGTTTGATGGGGACATGTTAGACTGACCTTTACTCTGTATCTAACCCCGCGCTGTCCCTGTCCCTGGAGAGTTTGTTGGGCACAGTGAAGAGGGAGCTTTACTCTGTATCTAACCCCGTGCTGTACCTGTCCTTGGAGTGTTTGATGGGGACGGTGTAGAGGGAGCTTTACTCTGTATCTAAACCTGTGCTGCACCAATCTTGGGAATGTTTGATGGGGACATGTTCGACTGAGCTTTACTCTGTATCTTATCCCATGCTGTCCCTGTCCTGGGAGTGTTTGATGGGGACATGTTAGACTGACCTTTACTCTGTATCTAACCCCGCGCTGTCCCTGTCCCTGGAGAATTTGTTGGGGACAGTGTAGAGGGAGCTTGACTCTGAATCTAACCCTGTGCTGCACCAATCTTGGGAATGTTTGATGGGGACATGTTCAACTGAGCTTTACTCTGTATCTTATCCCGTGCAGTCCCTGTCCTAGGAGTGCTTGATGTGGACAGTGTGGAGGTAGCTTTACTCTGTATCAAACCCTGTGCTGTCCCTGTCCTGGGTGTGTTTGATGGGTGCGGTGTAGGAGGAGTTTTACTCTGTATCTAACCCCGTGCTGTCCCTGTCCTGGGTGTGTTCGATGGTGATGGTGTAGAGCGAGCTTTACTCTGTATCTAACCCCGTGCTGTACCTGTCCTAGGAGTGCTTGATGGGGACGGTGTAGAGGGAGCTTTACTCTGTATCTAACCCAGTGCTGTACCTGTCCTGGGAGTGTTTGATGGGGACGGTGTAGAGGGAGCTTTACTCTGAATCTAACCCTGTGCTGTACCTGTCCTGGGAGTGTTTGATGGGGACGGTGTAGAGGGAGATTTACTCTGTATCTAACCCCATGCTGTACCTGTCCTGGGAGTGTTTGATGGGGGACGGTGTAGAGGGAGCTTTACTCTGTATCTAACCCCGTGCTGTACCTGTCCTGGGAGTGTTTGACGGGGACGCTGTAGAGGGAGATTTACTCTTTATCTAACCCCATGCTGTTCCTGTCCTGGCAGTGATTGACGTGGACAGTGTAGAGGGAGCTTTACTCTGTATCTAACCCCGTGCTGTACCTGTCCTCAGTGTTTGATGGGGACAGTGTAGATGGATCTTTACTCTGCATCTAACAACGTGCTGTACCTGTCCTGGGAGTGTTTGAAGGGGACGGTGTTGAGGTAGCTTTACTCTGCAACTAACCCCGTGCTTTTCCTGTCCTGGGTGTGTTTGATGGGCACGGTGTAGAGGGAGCTTTACTCTGTATCTAACCCTGTGCTGTACCTGTCCTGGGAGTGTTTGATGGGGACAGTGTAGAGGGAGCTTTACTCTATATCTAACCCCGTGCTGTACCTGTCCTGGGAGTGTTTATTGGGACAGTGTAGATGGAGCTTTACTCTGTACCTATGGTTGTTCCCCGAATCCTTCAGCTGCCTGGGCCCGAAACTGCAAAAAACTCTCGCTGAACCTCTCCGCCTATCTATCTATCTCTCTCTTTCTCTCCCTCTGCCTCAATTTCTCTGTTTCTCTCTCCTCCTTTAAGATGCTACTTGTACCGATCTCTGTGTCTGAGCTTCTGCATTCCTGTCCCTAATATCTCCCTGTGTGACTCGGTCTTCGATTCTCTTTGATAACCCTCCTGTACCGTGCACTGGGATGTGAAACGAGGGATATAAATGAGTAACGTGGTTGTTGTTCCTCTCGATAAGGGAGGTAGATACGTCACCATTGTCTGTTCCGTGCAGTAACACGGGTTGCTCAACATGGGCCAATCTTTACTTCTCTATTCCAGGTAAAACTGGGCAGGAACCAGCTGGAGGAAGAAGCTCACTAACTTCAACACATCTTGGCATCGCCTGCTTCATTGTCTTAATCATCAGTTTGGCTATTGCAATAGGGCTGGGAGTCCAAGGTAGGAAGTTGAACCTCACACTGAACCTGTTACAGAGAGTGAACGGAGGTTATACTGAGCTCCTTTATTTTCTCACCCTCTGTCCGTAAGCAGGGGTGTTTTCATGTTGGAAATAGGCTGTGGTGCGTTTACCCAAACCCTCAGTTTGTGAGGTCAGACTTTAAAGGGAGAAGCAGCAACATCTCTCTAGGTTTAAATCAGCAGCGTAGATTATTCATACATTCAAACCCTCTCACACTAAAACTGATATATTCCACACCCCTCACTGTAACACTCTGATATATCCCACACCCCTCACTGTAACACTCTGATATATCCCACACCCCTCACTGTAACACTCTGATATATCCCACACCCCTCACTGTAACACTCTGATATATCCCACACCCCTCACTGTAACACTCTGATATATCCCACACCCCTCACTGTAACACTCTGATATATCCCACACCCCTCACTGTAACACTCTGATATATCCCACACCCCTCACTGTAACACTCTGATATATCCCACACCCCTCATTGTAACACTCTGATATCTCCCACACCCCTCACTGTAACACTCTGATATATCCCACACCCCTCATTGTAACACTCTGATATATCCCACACCCCTCACTATAACACCTCTGATATATTAGGCACCTCTCACTGTAACACTCTGATATCTCCCACACCGCTCATTGTAACACTCTGATATCTCCCATACCCATCACTGTAACACTCTGATATATCCCACACCCCTCATTGTAACACTCTGATATATCCCACACCCCTCACTGTAACACTCTGATATAACCCACACCCCTCATTGTAACACTGTGATATATCCCACACCCCTCACTGTAACACTCTGATATATACCACACCCCTCACTGTAATACTCTGATATAACACACACCCCAAACAGTAACAATGTGATATGTCCCATTCCCCTCACTGTCACACATTTATATATCCGATTCTCCTCAGTGTAACACTCTGATATGTCCTACACCATTCTCCCTAATATTCTAATGTATCCCACACCCCTCACTGTAACACGATGATATATACCATATCTCTCACTGCAATACTCAGATATATCCCAAATCCCTCACAGTAACACTCTGATATATCCCACACCCCTCACAGTAACACTCTGATATATCCCACACCCCTCACAGTAACACTCTGATATAACCCACACCCCTAACTATAACAATCTAATATGTCCCACACCCCTCACTGTAACACTCTGATGTATCCCACACCCCTCACAGTAACACTCTGATATACCCACACCCCTCACAGTAACACTCTGATATATCCCACACCCCTCACTGTAACACTCTGATATATCCCACACGCCTCACTGTAACACTCTGATATATCGCACTCCCCTCACTGTAACACTGATATATCCCACTCCCCTCACTGTAACACTCTGATATATCCCACACCCCTCACTGTAACACCCTGATATATCCCACACCCCTCACTGTAACACCCTGATATATCCCACACCCCTCACTGTAACACTCTGACATATCCCACACCCCTCACTGTAACACTCTGATATATCCCACACCCCTCACTGTAACACTCTGACATATCCCACACCCCTCACTGTAACACTCTGATATATCCCACACCCCTCACTGTAACACTCTGATATATCCCACAAACCTCACCTCGAGACGGGCTGTATGGGCCTCCTCCTGATTCTTTGTAACAGGGTTGAGAGGGGCTGAATGGCCCCTTCCTGTTGCTGTGTAACTGGATCAAGAGGGGCTGAACGACCTCCTCCTGTTCCTAATGTTTCGATGTATTTCCCTGAATTAAGTCTTTACAATTTTGCAGTCTCTCTGTCCGAGCGGTTGGAAAGTTCGTAATCATCATTGCTTTGAATTCTTAACAAAGAAAGTTAACTGGGACTCGGCAAACCTACAACGTGAATCCCAAAATTTACACCTCATCATCATAAATACAGAACAGGAACAGGTGAGAATGACAGACGCATCTGTCAGAATGAGATAGAGAGAAAATATCCCTCTGCACCGTCCCCATCAAACGCTCGCAGAACAGGTACAGCACGGGGTTAGATACAGAGTAAAGCTCCCTCTACACCGTCCCCATCAAACACTCCCAGGACAGGTACAGCACGGGGTTAGATACAGAGTAAAGCTCCCTCTACACCGTCCCCATCAAACACTCCCAGGACAGGTACAGCACGGGGTTAGATACAGAGTAAAGCTCCATCCACACCGTCCCCATCACACACTCCCAGGACAGGGAAAGCACGGGGTTAGATACAGAGTAAAGCTCCCTCTATACCGTCCCCATCACACACTCCCAGGACAGGGAAAGCACGGGGTTAGATACAGAGTAAAGCTCCCTCTCCACCGTCCCCATCCAACAATCCCAGGACAGGTACAGCACGGGGTTAAATACAGAGTAAAGCTCCCTCTCCACCGTCCCCATCCAACAATCCCAGGACAGGTACAGCACGGGGATAGATACAGAGTAAAGCTCCCTCTACAGCGTCCCCATCAAACACTCCCAGGACAGGGAAAGCACGGGGTTAGATACAGAGTAAAGCTCCCTCTACACCGTCCCCATCAAACACTCCCAGGACAGGTACAGAACGGGGTTAGATACAGAGTAAAGCTCCCTCTACACCGTCCCGATCAAAGACTCCCAGGACAGGTACAGCACGGGGTTAGACACAGAGTAAAGCTCCCTCTACACTGTCCCCATCAAACACTCCCAGGACAGGTACAGCACGGGGTTAGATACAGATTAAAGCTCCCTCTACACCGTCCCCATCAAACACTCCCAGGACAGGTACAGCACGGGGTTAGATACAGAGTAAAGCTCCCTCTACACTGTCCCCATCAAACACTCCCAGGACAGGTACAGCACGGGGTTAGATACAGAGTAAAGCTCCCTCTACACTACATGAACGAGGGTTCCAGCAGTCGATGAGCTGAGCCCGGGGTGGTTCTGGGTGATGTTACGGAGTTTGGAAGAGGCCGTCATGGTGACGATGTGGATATGAGGTGGGAATCCCATCTCCAGATTAAACATGACACCAGGGCTGTGAACAGTCTGGTTCAGACTCAGGGAGTTCCCAGGAAAGAGTCGGTAACTCGGGAATGGAGTTTGGAACAGAGACGGAAAACAAAGCTTCAGTCTTCCCGATATTTAATCAGAGGGAATGAGGGAGAATTTCCTGAGAAAAGAGTTTGAGGCATTTTGTGTATCAGTTGTGTGTGTCAGTGAGTGTGTGTGTCCCTGTGTGTGTGTGTGAGTGAGTGAGTGTGTCCGTGTGTGTTTGTGTGTGTGTTTTCTGTGTCACTGTGAATTAAGGCAATAAAACTAACTGTTCACACCAGATCATTATATCTGCTGCAGAATTTCATAAATAAATCTGTCGAGAACAATCTTGGGACTTACTGGATCGGACTAACAGATCGAGAGACTGAAGGAAACTGGAAATGGGTGGATGGGACCCCAGTGAGGTGAGTCCCAGCGTCGCATGGAGAGAGAGAGCAGGACAGGGGGATTAGATTGGGATTGATACAGGGCTATGGGGAGAGAGCGGGACAGTGGGATTAGTTTGGGGATTGATACAGGGCTATGGGGAGAGAGTGGGGCAGTGGGATTAATTTGGGGATTGATACAGGGCTATGGGGAGAGAGCAAGGCAGTGGGATTAGTTTGGGATTGATACAGGGCTATGGGGAGAGCAGGACAGTGAGATTAGTTTGGGATTGATACAGGGCTATGGGGAGAGAGCAAGGCAGTGGGATTAGTTTGGGATTGATACAGGGCTATGGGGAGAGAGCGGGACAGTGGGATTAGTTTGGGATTTATACAGGGCTATAGGGAGAGAGCGGGGCAGTGGGATTAGTTTGGGGATTGATACAGGGCTATGGGGAGAGAGTGAGGCAGTGGGATTAGTTTGGGATTGATACAGGGCTATGGGGAGAGAGCGGGACAGTGGGATTAGTTTGGGGATTGATACAGGGCTATGGGGAAAGAGCAGGACAGTGGGGTTAGTTTGGGATTGATACAGGGCTATGGGGAGAGAGCGGGACAGTGGGATTAGTTTGGGATTGATACAGGGCTATCGGGAGAGAGCGGGGCAGTGGGATTAGTTTGGGATTGATACAGGGCAATGGGGAGAGTGCGGGGCAGTGGGATTAGTTTGGGGATTGTTACAGGGCTATGGGGAGAGTGCGGGGCAGTGGGATTTGTTTGGGGATTGATACAGGGCTATGGGGAGAGAGTGGGGCTGTGGGATTAATTTGGGGATTGATACAGGGCTATGGGGAGAGAGTGGGGCTGTGGGATTAATTTGGGGATTGATACAGGGCTATGGGGAGAGAGTGGGGCTGTGGGATTAATTTGGGAATTGATACAGGGCTATGGGGAGAGAGTGGGGCTGTGGGATTAATTTGGGGATTGATACAGGGCTATGGGGAGAGGGTGGGGCTGTGGGATTAATTTGGGGATTGATACAGGGCTATGGGGAGAGAGCGAGATAGTGGGATTAGTTTGGGGATTGATACAGGGCAATAGGCAGAGTGCGGGGACAGTGGGATTAGTTTGGGATTTGTACAGGGCTGTTGGAATCTTGTTGATTCTGTGCAGGAATGTGTTGGATTTTTATCGGTATTTTTTATTTCCCCATTTCCCAGTTTTACTCGATGGGATCAGGATGAACCGAATAATTGGAATGGTAATGAAAACTGCGCCATTATCAGAATAAACGGCTGGAATGATGCCAGTTGTACCGATCGCCTCCCTTTCATCTGTGAGAAAAGGGCACTGCCCTGCGTCGAGGCAGCTGATATTGAGAAATATTGTTCCTGAAGAGAGACTGGGACACAGAACGAGAGTGTCAGGATTGTCCAAAGATCCCCAGCCCCTCCTCCCTTCCCCACAATCCCCGGCTGCCCGAGGCCACGTCCGAAAGGTGAAAGTTCATCTGTTCCCCTTCTCCCCCAGGAGGAGCCTCCCGCAGCGCCACCAGTGGTGGGAGGGGGGAATGACAGCGTGAAGGTTGACATTGGAAAACCCCATTATAAATCCAGGCAGGAATCCGGCAAAATGTAACAGGACAGAAGCCCTGCATTTCTCTAGCACCTTTCACTAACTCAGGAGATCCCCAATGTACTTTTGCAGCCAATGAAGCAACTCCTTACAATGTTTTCATAGTTGTCATGTTAGAAATGAGGCATTCAATTTGCGTGCAGTAAGCTCTTTTCTTCTCAGACTCTGGAAATCATGTGAGCTCAATTTCATCTCTGTGGTTCTTGTACTGTTATTGTCCATAGTTGTAAAAGTTTCCTTTGTCTATCCTCCATTACTGTGCCTGTGTGTGAGTGTTTGTGTGTATCCGTGTGTGCGTATGTGTGTCTGTATATGTGTGTGTCTGTGTGTGTGTGTGTTTGCGTGTGTGTGCGTGGGGCAATGTTTTTTTGTGTGTGTCTGTATGTGTATGTATTTTTGTATGTGTATGTTTGTGTGTATATGTCTGTGTTTGTGTGTATGAGTGTTTGCTTGTGTGAGTGTCTGTATGTGTCCGCGTGTGAGTGTGGGTGTTTGTGTATATGTGGTGTGTGAGTTGTGTGTGTGTGTGAGTGTGAGTGTGACATTGTGAACATTCCTGCCCCGGGTTTTAAATGTAAATAAACTAACCCATGTTGATCATAATGTGAGTTTGCTGTGAGTGATTAGTAAAGTGGATCAGACACACTGAGGGTTTGGGAAAACACACCACAACACACTTCACAAAGAATTCAAAACACCTTCTGCGTACGAACAGTTGGTGAGAGAGAGAAGTGCAGTTTGCCTGTCCCTCTCCTGTCCGGAACAGTTCATTCTGAGGAACCTACCAACTCAGACACATGTACAAGATCTCCAACTTTGTAATACTGCTCCGAACTTCTCAATTCCTTCATACACCAGCCTACGCACTTTTGCTGTATCCAATCCCTTAGGTGTGTCCGGTGTCCTGATGTTTATCCAGGAAGTGACCACAATGAGCAGGAAAACACAATTGCTTCTTTTACCGATTAACTGAAATCTGTGTCCCTCTCGTCCTCGCTCCTTCCCCTAATGGGACAGTTTCTCCCTATCTATTCACGTTGCTGCTATCCCTTTCATCCCATGGGCTATAACTTTGCTCACAAGCCTGTTGTGTGGCACTGTATCGAATGCCTTCTGGAGGTCCATGTGCACCACATCTACAGTGATACCCTCATCGACCCTCTCTCTTCCCTCATCAATATAACTCCAGCAAGTTGTTTAAACAGTATTTTCCCTGAACAAATCCGTGCCAGATTTCCTTAATTCTCCTGCGTCTGTCCTTGTGATGATTTAATTTTCTCCTGGTTATTGTTTCCAGAAGCTTCCCCACCGTCGAGGTTAAACTGTCCGGCCTGTAGGTGCTGCGTTTATCTTTTCACCCTGTGTTGAGCAAGGGGGTAACGCTTGCAATTCTCAAGTCCTCTGGAAACACCCCAGAGTAATATTCTTTTAGAATTTGTGCCTATGTGTACATTGAAAAACACCAACAAATTCAACAACAACCTCAACATTGAAAAACACCAACAAATTCAACAACAACCTCAACAAATTCAATAACAACCTCAACACTGAAAAACACCAAATTCAACAACAAACCCAACATTGAGAAGCACCAACAAATTCAACAACAACCTCAACATTGAAAAACACCAACAAATTCAACAACAACCTCAGCATTGAAAAACACCAACAAGTTCAACAACAACCTCAACATTGAAAAACACCAACAAATTCAACAACAACCTCAACATTGAGAAGCACCAACAAATTCAACAACAACCTCAAAATTCAACAACAACCTCAACATTGAAAAACACCAACAAATTCAACAACAACCTCAGCATTGAGAAGCACCAACAAATTCAACAACAACCTCAACATTGAGAAACACCAACAAATTCAACAACAACCCCCACATTGAGAAGCACCAACAAGCTGGACTCGAGCTCTCGGGCGCTGCCCTCCTTGTATCACAGACGGGGTGAGGGGGGGTATTTGGGGGTAGGGAGAAGCCAACCCACAAACTGCAGGGACATACAGAGAGAGAAAGGGAGAGAGAGAGAGAGGGGGGGAGAGAGAGAGAGAGAGGGAGAGAGAGAGAGAGGGAGAGAGAGAGAGAGAGGGAGAGAGAGAGGGGGGGAGAGAGAGAGAGAGAGAGGTGGGGAGACAGGGAGGGAGAGAGAGAGAGAGAGAGGAAGAGAGAGGGAGAGATAGATGGTGGGAGAGATTGAGAGAGAGGGAGAGAGAGGGAGAGATGGTGAGAGAGATTGAGAGAGAGGGAGACAGAGAGAGAGATGGTGAGAGAGATTGAGAGAGAGGGAGACAGAGAGAGAGATGGTGAGAGAGATTGAGAGAGAGGAAGACAGAGAGAGAGATGGTGAGAGAGATTGAGAGAGAGGGAGACAGAGAGAGAGATGGTGAGAGAGAGGGAGACAGAGAGAGAGAGGGTGAGAGAGATTGAGAGAGAGGGAGACAGAGAGAGAGATGGTGAGAGAGATTGAGAGAGAGGGAGACAGAGAGAGAGATGGTGAGAGAGATTGAGAGAGAGGGAGACAGAGAGAGAGATGGTGAGAGAGATTGAGAGAGAGGGACTGCTGCCCCTGGAGTCAGTACAACCAGCCTCTCATTCTGATCTCCGGGGAAGTGTCATTGTGAAATGGAACGAAGAGGCAGAAACAGTTTTGAGGAAGTTTTTGCCCTGACATCGAGTCTGAGGAAAGACTGAGATACATCTGAGAGAGAGAAGGAGAAGCAGACAGGACAGGAACGGAGGAGAGAGACCCCCTCAGACACAAACCATGGAACAGGACACCAACTACATGAATATGAGACACATCAAAAACAACACAACAGCACCCAGTGAACGTAGGTTAAACTGTTCAATAGAGAGAGGGATAGAGAGAGAGGGAGAGCGAGAGGGAGAGAGAGCGAGAGGGAGAGAGTGAAAGAAAGAGGGAGACAGAGAGGGATAGAGAGAGACTGACGGGTCGGGGGACAGATGGAGGGTCAGTAAAAGAGGTCAATAGAGAAAGAGAGCCAGAAAGACAGAAAGAAAATGAAAATTATAGAGAAACTGAGAGACAAAGACAGAATAAAAAGGAATGGAAAAGAGAGACAGACTGTCAGACAGAGAGAGAGAGACAGGGAGAGAGAGAGATGATGAGAGAGATTGAGAGAGAGGGAGACAGAGAGAGAGATGGTGAGAGAGATTGAGAGAGAGGGAGACAGAGAGAGAGAGATGGTGATAGAGATTGAGACAGAGGGAGACAGAGAGAGAGATGGTGAGAGAGATTGAGAGAGAGGAACTGCTGCCCCTGGAGTCAGTACAACCAGCCTCTCATTCTGATCTCCGGGGAAGTGTCATTGTGAAATGGAACCAAGAGGCAGAAACATTTTTAAGGAAGTTTTCACCCTGACATTGAGTCTGAGGAAAGACTGAGACACATCTGAGAGAGATAGAGAAGCAGACAGGACAGGAACGGAGGAGAGAGACCCCTCAGACACAAACCATGGAGCAGGACACCGACTACATGAATGTGAGACACATCAAAAACAACACGACAGCCCCCAGTGAACGTAGGTTAAACTGTTCAATGGAGGGAGA
Organism: Cetorhinus maximus; assembly: GCF_964194155.1. Taxonomy (NCBI): domain Eukaryota; kingdom Metazoa; phylum Chordata; class Chondrichthyes; order Lamniformes; family Cetorhinidae; genus Cetorhinus; species Cetorhinus maximus. The sequence continues at coordinate 41,673 of NW_027597311.1, forward strand.
GAGAGAGACGGAGCGGGAGAGAGAGAGGCAGAGATTCAGAAAGAGAGAGGCAGACAAATGGAGAGGTTGAGAGTGAGTGAGACAGAGAGATGGTGACAGAGATTGAGAGTGAGAGTGAGAGGGAGTGAGAGGGGGGAACATAGTGAGATTGAGAGAGAGGGGGAACTTTATGCAGTATCTAGCCCAATGCTGTACCTGTCCTGGGTGTGTTTGATGGGGACGTTGTAGAGGGAGCTTTACTCTGTAGCTAACCCCATGCTGTACCTGTCCTGGGAGTGTTTGATGGGGACAGTGTCGAGGGAGCTTTACTCTGTATCTAACCCCGTGCTATACCTGTCCTGGGAGTGTTTGATGGGGACGGTGTAGAGGGAGCTTTAGCTTTATCTAACCCAGTGCTGTACGTGTCCTGGGGGTGGTTGATGGGGGCAGTGTAGGGGGAGCTTTACTCTGTATCTAACCCTGTGCTGTACCTGTCCTGGGAGTGTTTGATGTGGACGGTGTAGAGGGAGCTTTACTCTGTATCTAACCCTGTGCTGTACCTGTCCTGGGACTGTTTGATGTGGACGGTGTAGAGGGAGCTTTACTCTGTATCTAACCCCGTGCTGTACCTGTCCTGGGAGTGTTTGATGTGGACGGTGTAGAGGGAGCTTTACTCTGTATCTAACCCCGTGCTGTACCTGTCCTGGGATTGTTTGATGGGGACGGTGTAGAGGGAGCTTTACTCTGTATCTAACCCTGTGCTGTACCTGTCCTGGGAGTGTTTGATGGGGACAGTGTAGAGGGAGCTTTACTCTGTATCTAACTCTCATCCATTGTATAGTTTCTGTTTCCGTTTTCCAGACGATCCGGAGATCTTGTATGCGGAGCTGAATCTTCTTCCTGCCTCCGGGACATCTGAGGTCCGTACAACAGGTTAGTTACAGATATCGTATGTCAGTCGTAAGATACTTATTTGTGTCAAACCTGCTGCACTTTAGTCGTTTCTCAATTGTGTTTTACATGATGCATTAGATAGCCCGATTCTTTCAGTTTCATCTTAAGTTACACCTGAGTCAATATCGTACCTGATCCATCTCCTCTCTGCCTGTTACACGTTAGTTACGTATCTGTTTGACCTTAGTTATGGGTCTGCTAATCTCTGTTTGGAAATCGAATACCCTCTGACTGTCACAACTGTGCGACGCCCCTCTTCCCTGTCATTTACATCTCAGTTCCGTTTCCATTGCATCGTAGTAACATCACAGTTAAGCATGAGTCCTGTCCCTGTTGTACTCCTGTAGTGTGTCACTTGCTTCTTAGTTGCATGTGTGTTACGTCTCAATTACACTTCGCTTACACGTCCATCACACATCCGTTGTATCTTAGCTGTTTTTCTGTTAGACCTCAGCCACGTGATGATCACACCGTATCTATGTGCCTGCTGTTCCTCGGTTTCCATGCCTGCTTGTTTTGTGTTACACTTGTTCTATTGGTGAATTAAGTCTTTGCTAAGTCGCATTTACGTGTCAACTGCCTGTAGCTGGTAAAGCAAGAATTCAAGAAGCACCTGGCTACGTTCTGGTTAGGTCTTGGCGTTCTCCAGATCTGAGTGATATGTCGGTGTGCGTGTTGTTGCTCTGTCGTTGTCCTCTGCTTCCCACCTACGTCACACGTACTGACCAAACTGTCCTCACGTACTTCATTGCTTCTCACTCCCTCGCTCCATCTCTCTCGGTTCCTGTTCACCCACGAGAGTCCAAGTTACGCCCAAGTCAACTTCACTCCGTGGAGTCCGCAGCAGAACCACGGCCCAGAGGTGACCCCGGGCAAAGGTCAGTCAACCTGGGAGTATGGGGTCAGAGGTCAAAATGGTTCAGGGTAGTCGAGGGGAGGGACGTGGTGAAGGGTGAAGGGATTCACCTCACCATCTCTGTAACCTCCTCCAGCCACTAAAACCCTCCCTAACTCTGTAACCTCCTCCAGCCCCTACAGCCCTCCCTATCTCTGTAACCTCCTCTAGCCCCTACATCCCTCCCTAGCTCTGTATTGTCCTCCAGCCCCTGCAATGCTCCCTATCTCTGTTACTTCCTCCAGCCCCTACACCCCTCCCTACCTCTGTATCCTCCTCCAGCCCCTACAACTCTCCGTATCTCTGTAACCTCCTCCAGCCCCTATACCCCTCCCTATCACTGTAACCCCCTCCAACCCCGACAACCTTCCCAAACTCTGTAACCTCCTCCATCCCTTTCAAACCACCCTATCTCTGTAACCTTCTCCAGACCCTACACCCATCCCTATCTCTGTAGCCCTCCTCCAGTACCTACAACCCTCCCTATCTCTGTAACCTCCTCCAGCCCCTTCAACCCTACCTATTTCTGTAACATCCTCCATTATCTACAACCCTCCCTATCTCTTTAACCTCCTCCAGACCCTACACCCCTCCCTATCTCTGTAACCTCCTCCAGTGCCTACAACCTACCCTATCTCTGTAACCTCCTCCAGCGCTTATAACGCACCCTATCTCTGTAACCTCCTCCATTACCTACAACCTTCCCTATCTCTGTAAACCCCTCCAGCCACGACACCCCTCCGTATCTCTGTAAACCTCCTCCAGTACCTACAACCCTCCCTATCTCTGCAACCTCCTCCAGACCCTACACCCCACCTTATCTCTGTAACTTGCCCCAGCCCATAAAACCCTCCCCATCTCTGGACCTCCTCCATTACCTACAAACCTCCCTATCTCTGTAACCTCTTGCAGCTCCTACACCCCTTCCTATCTCTGTAACCTCCTCCCGCCCCTACAACCCTCCCTATCTCTGTAACCTCCTCCAGCCACTACACCTCTCCCTATCTCTGTAACCGCCTCCAGCCACTACACCCCTCCCTATCTCTGCAACCACCTACAACCCCCTGAGTTCTTGGTGTTCCTCCAATTCCGGCCTCTCGTGCGTTCCCCGATTACCATCGCTCCGCCATTCGCAGCTGGGATTTCAGCTGCCTGGGGGCCTAAACTCTGAAATTGCTTCCCACAACCTCTCCGCCTCTCCCTCTCTGTCTCGATCACTGTCTCTGTCTCGCTCTCCCATCCTCTCTCTCTCTGCCTCACTCTCTGCTTCTTTCCCTCTCTCTCTCTCTGTCTCTCTGTCTCCTCCTTTAAGATGCTCCTTGTACTGATCTCTGTGTCTGAGCTTTTGGTTTCCTGTCCCTAATATCTCCCTGTGTGACTCGGTGTTCGATTCTCTTTGATAACCCTCCTGTACCCTGTGCTGGGATGTGAAACGAGGGATATAAACGAGTAACGTGGTTGTTGTTTCTCTCGATAAGGGGGGTAGATACGTCACCATTGTCTGTTCCGTGCAGTTACACAGGCTGCTCAACATGGGTCAATCTTTACTTCTCTATTCCAGGTAAAACTGGGCAGGAAACAGCTAGAGGAAAAAGATCAAAAAAATCCAGATGTCCCATCGTGGTCGGACTCATTGACTTAATCTGCAACTTCGCAATTATTACAGGTCTCTCAGTCCACGGTACGGGGAGGAACATCTCACTGTAACACCCTGATACATCCCACACCCCTCACTGTAACACCCTGATACATCCCACACCCCTCACTGTAACACTCTGATATATCCCACACCCCTCACTGTAACACTCCGATGTATCCCACACCCCTCACTGTAACACTCTGATATATCCCGCACCCCTCGCTGTAACACTCTGATGTATCCCGCACCCCTCGCTGTAGCACTCTGATATATCCCACACCCCTCACTGTAACACTCTGATATATCCCGCACCCCTCGCTGTAACACTCTGATGTATCCCGCACCCCTCGCTGTAGCACTCTGATATATCCCACACCCCTCGCTGTAGCACTCTGATATATCCCACACCCCTCACTGTAACACTCTGATATATCCCACACCCCTCGCTGTAGCACTCTGATATATCCCACACTATCACTCACTCTGCCTCTGTCTCTCAATTCTACAGATGAACAAGGAGTGCGGTGGTGCTGACCCCCTGAACCGGACCTTGGCCATTGCCCTGCAGAACCTGACAAAGCTGGATGGAAAGTTCCAGAAATTGTCCGAGACAGCGCGATCGCTCTGCCCAATGCTCCAAAGCTGTTCAGGTGAGTGGGAGCTGCCGGCCGTACTCCTGCCCCCTCCTCCAACATCCCACGCTCTGCCCCTTTGGGGTTGCCACCACCTCCTGTCTCCCCGCCCCCACCCACTGTCTTCCCACCCCCAGCCCCTGTCTCCCCACCCCCACCCCCTGTCTCCCCATCCCCACCTCTTGTCTCCCCACCCCCACCCCCTGTCTCTCCATCCCCACCTCTTGTCTCCCCACCCCCACCCCCTGTCTCCCCATCCCCTCCTCTTGTCTCCCCACCCCCACCCCCTGTCTCCCCATCCCCTCCTCTTGTCTCCCCACCTCCACCCTCTGTCTCCCCACCCCCAGCCCCGACCTCCTGTCTCCCCACCCCCACCCCCTGTCTCCCCACCCCCACCCCCACCCCGTCTCCCCGCCCCCACCCCCGGACTCCCCGCCCCCGCCCCCACCCCCTGACTCCCCGCCCCCACCCCCTGACTCCCCGCCCCCACCCCCTGACTCCCCACCCCCATCCTCCCCATCCTTCAGTCAAGGCCTCAATCTCCAAGCGGAGGAAGGCCGCACTATCCCGGCCTCTGCCTCCCGGAGTTTGGGACAGGCGAGGGGATGAATCGATCGGGGGGGTGGGGTCTGTCTGACAGATTGAAGGGATTGGATAAGGTGCAGGTGGTCGATCCAAACTTGAAGCCTGAGGCCTACAGGTGAAACCACGGCGACCGGACCCGAGGCGTTGAAAGCAATAAAGAGATTCGATTGGGTCGATGGGGAGAAACTATTTCCTCTGATCCGGTGGGTTGTGGGGGGAGCCGGGGAGGGGGAGTCGAGAACAAGCGGGAAGGAGGTTAAAATTCGAGCCAGGACGTTCAGGGGGGACATCAGGAAACACCTCTTCACAGAAAGGGGAGCGGAAATCAGGAACTCTCCCCCCCAACCCCCGAAATAAACTGTGGGGGCCGGAGGTCAAAGGGAATCGTCAAAACTGAGATTGAGGGATTGTTGTTGGGGATGGAGGGACACGGAACCGAGGGAGTTAAGATACAGAACAGATCCAATAGAATGGTGTAAAATACCCGAGAGGGGCTGAATGGCCTCCTCCTGTTCCTGTGTAACAGGCTCGAGAGGGGCCGAATGGGCTCCTCCTGTTCCTGTGCAACAGGCTCGAGAGGGGCTGAATGGCCTCCTCCTGTTCCTAATGTTACGAGGTATTTCTCTGAATTAAGCCTTTATAATTTTGCAGAGTCTCCCTGTCCGAGCGGTTGGAAATTTCATAATCAACATTGCTATAGATTCTATAGATAAAAACAAAAAACTACTGCGGATGCTGGAAATCGAAAACAAAAACAGAATTACCTGGAAAAACTCAGCAGGTCTGGCAGCATCGGCGCAGAAGAAAAGAGTTGACGTTTCGAGTCCTCACGACCCTTCAAGTTCTGCTGAAGGGTCATGAGGACTCAAAACGTCAACTCTTTTCTTCTCCGCCGATGCTGTCAGACCTGCTGAGTTTTTCCAGGTAATTCTGTTTTTGTTTTGCTATAAATTCTCAACAGATGAAGTAAACTGGGACTCGGCAAAACGACTTTGTGAATCCAAAAATTCACACCTCATCATCATAAATACAGAACAGGAACAGATGAGAATGACAGACGCATCTGTGAGAATGAGATAGAGAGAAAATATCCCTCTGCACCGTCCCAATCAAACACTCCCAGGACAGGGACAGCACGGGGTTAGATACAGAGTAAAGCTCCCTCTACACCGTCCCCATCAAACTCTCCCAGGACAGGGACAGCACGGGGTTAGATACAGAGTAAAGCTCCCTCTACACCGTCCCCATCAAACTCTCCCAGGACAGGCACAGCACGGGGTTCGATACAGAGTAAAGCTCCCTCTACACCGTCCCCATCAAACTCTCCCAGGACAGGTACAGCACGGGGTTAGATACAGAGTAAAGCTCCCTCTACACCGTCCCCATCAAACACTCCCAGGACAGGTACAGCACGGGGTTAGATACAGAGTAAAGCTCCCTCTACACTGTCCCCATCAAACTCTCCCAGGACAGGTACAGCACGGGGTTAGATACAGAGTAAAGCTCCCTCTACACTACATGAACGAGGGTTCCAGCAGTCGATGAGCTGAGCCCGGGGTGGTTCTGGGCGATGTTACGGAGCTGGGAAGAGGCCGTCTTGGTGACGATGTGGATATGAGGTGGGAATCCCATCTCCAGATTAAACACAACTCAGAGAGTTCCCAGGATGGAGTCAGTAACTCGGGGATGGAGTTTGGAACAGAGACGGAAAACAACGGCTTCAGTCTTCCCGATATTTAATCAGAGGGAATGAGGGAGAATTTCCTGAGAAAGGGTTTGGGGCATTTTGTGTATCAGGTGTGCGTGTGTGTGAGAGAGTGTGTGTGAGAGAGAGTGTGTCTGTGTGAGGGCAAGTGTGTGAGTGTCTGTGTCTCTGTGTGTGTGAGCGTGTTTGTGTGTGTGTATATGTGTGTGTGTGTGTGTATATGAGTGTGTGTCCATGAGGATATGAATGACTGTGTGTGAATTAAGGCAGTAATACTAACTGGTGACACTATATCATTATATGTGCTACAGAATGTCATAAAGAAATCTATCAATCCTGAGACTTACTGGATCGGACTAACAGATCGAGAGACTGAAGGATACTGGAAATGGGTGGATGGGACCCCAGTGAGGTGAGTCCCAGCGTCGCATGGAGAGAGAGAGAGCAGGACAGTGGGATTAGTTTGGGATTTGTACTGGACTATGGGGTGAGAGCGGGACAGTGGGATTAGTTTGGGATTGATACAGGGCTGTGGGGAGAGAGCGGGACAGTGGGATTAGTTTGGGGATTGATACAGGGCTATGGGGAGAGAGCGGGGCAGTGGGATTAGTTTGGGATTTGTACAGAGCTATGGGGAGAGAGCGGGACAGTGGGATTAGTTTGGGATTGATACAGGGCTATGGGGAGAGAGCGGGGCAGTGGGATTAGTTTGGGATTTGTACAGGGCTATGGGGAGAGAGCGGGACAGTGGGATTAGTTTGGGGAGTGATACAGGGCTATGGGGAGACAGCGGGGCAATGGGATTAGTTTGGGATTTGTACAGGGCTATGGGGAGAGAGCGGGACAGTGGGATTAGTTTGGGATTGATACAGGGCTATGGGGAGAGAGCGGGACAGTGGGATTAGTTTGGGATTGATACAGGGCTATGGGGAGAGAGCGGGACAGTGGGATTAGTTTGGGATTGATACAGGGCTACGGGGAGAGAGCGGGACAGTGGGATTAGTTTGGGGATTTGTACAGGGCTATGGGGAGGACAGCGGGACAGTGGGATTAGTTTGGGATTGATACAGGGCAGTGGGGAGAGAGCGGGACAGTGAGATTAGTTTGGGGATTTGTACAGGGCTATGGGGAGAGAGCGGGGCAGTGGGATTAGTTTGGGATTTGTACAGGGCTATGGGGAGAGAGCGGGATAGTGGGATTAGTTTGGGATTGATACAGGGCTATGGGGAGAGTGCGGGGCAGTGGGATTAGTTTGGGATTGATACAGGGCTATGGGGAGAGAGCAGGACAGTGGGATTAGTTTGGGATTGATACAGGGCTATAAGGAGAGAGCGGGGCAGTGGGATTAGTTGGGGATTGATACAGGGCTATGGGGAAAGAGCGGGACAGTGGGATTAGTTTGGGATTGATACAGGGCTATGGGGAGAGAGCGGGACAGTGCGATTCGTTGGGGATTTGTACAGGGCTATGGGGAGACAGCGGGATAGTGGGATTAGTTTGGGATTGATACAGGGCTATGGGGAGAGTGCGGGGCAGTGGGATTAGTTTGGGATTGATACAGGGCTATGGGGAGAGAGCAGGACAGTGGGATTAGTTTGGGATTGATACAGGGCTATGGGGAGAGTGGGACAGTGGGATTAGTTTGGGATTGATACAGGGCTATGGGGAGAGAGCGGGACAGTGCGATTCGTTGGGGATTTGTACAGGGCTATGGGGAGAGAGCAGGGACAGTGGGATTAGTTTGGGATTTGTACAGGGCTATAGGAATCTTGTTGATTCTGTGCAGGATTTTTATCGGTATTTTTTATTTCCCCAATTCCTAGTCTTACTCGATGGGGTCAGGGTGAACCGAATAATTGGAATGGTAATGAAAACTGCGCCATTATCAGAACCAGTGGATGGAATGATTACAGATGTTCCAATCCCTTCCGTTTCATCTGTGAGAAAAGGGCACTGCCCTGCGTCGAGGCAGCTGATATTGAGAAATATTGTTCCTGAAGAGAGACTGGGACACAGAACGAGAGTCCACATGACCCTTCAAAAGAACCTTCAGTTCTGTTGAAGGGTCGTGTGGACTCGAAACGTCAACTCTTTTCTTCTCCACCGATGCTGCCAGACCTGCTGAGTTTTTCCAGGTAATTCTGTTTTTGTTTTGGATTTCCAGCATCCGCAGTAGTTTTTTGTTTTTATCACAGAACGAGAGTGTCAGGATTGTCCAAAGATCCCCAGCCCCTCCTCCCTTCCCCACAATCCCCGACTGCCCGAGGCTACGTCCGTAAGGTGAAAGTTCATCTGTTCCCCTTCTCCCTCAGGAGGAGCCTACTGCAGCGCCACCAGTGTTGGGAGGCGGGAATGACAGCATGACAGTTGACATTGGAAAACCCCATTATAAATCCAGCGAAATGTAACAGGACAGATGTCCTGCATTTCTCTAGCAACTTTCACTAACTCAGGAGATCCCCAACCTGCTTTTGCAGCCAAAGAAGCAACTCCTTACAGTGTTTCCATAGTTGTCATATCAGAAACGAGGCATTCAATTTGCGTGCAGTAAGCTCCCACTGGACTCAGGATTAAACTCGGTCACATCGGAAATACCCTTTGGACTTTTTTCTTCTCAGACTCTGGAAACCATGTGAACTCATTTTTATCTCCGTGGTTCTTGTACTGTTACTATCCATAGTTGTAAATGTTTCCTTTTTCTATCCTCCATTACTGTGTCTGTGTGTGAGTGTATGTGTGTGTGCGTATGTGTGTCTGTGTATGTGTGCGTCTGTGTGTGTGCGAGTGCATGTGGGTGCATGTTTTTTTTGTGTGTTTGTTGTGTGTGTTTGTGTGTGTATGTTTGTGTGTTTCTTTGTGTGAGTATTTGTTTGTGTGAGTGTGTGTTTGTGTGTATCTCTGTGTGTGTGAGTGTATGTGTTGTGTATATATGTGGTGTGAGTTGCGTGAGTGTGTGTGATGTTGTGAACATTCCTGCCCCGGGTTTTAAATGTAAATAAACTAACCTGAGCTGATCATAATGTGAGTTTGCTGTGAGTGATTAGTAAAGTGGATCAGACACACTGAGGGTTTGGGAAAACACACCACAACACACTTCACAAAGAATTCAAAACACCTTCTGCGTACGGACAGTTGGTGAGAGACAGAAGTACAGTTTGCCTGTTTCTCTCCTGTCCGGAACAGTTCGTTCTGAGGAACCTACCAACTCAGACACGTGTACAAGATCTCCAACTTTGCAATACTGCTCCCAACTTCTCAATTCCTTCATACACTAACCTACGCACTATTGCTTTAACCATTCCTCTCCCGACGCTCTGTTATGACACAGCAGATGATGTGTGCCAGGCAGATCAAATCCACGAGGGAATCCTGATCATGCGGTCACAACTGTTTTGCAATTTGTATTTTATTTCGAGATGCCTGCCCTGAATTCAGTAACAATAAGTTCACCAAGACTTGAAAGATTTTTTACAAACCTTAATTAAACGTTCATTAACAAGTGAAATGATTGCAAGCACATACACAGGTCTACAAATTACTACTGTAATAACTCCAAAAAGCCCCTAATTAATCGAGCTTCCAGCTACACCCCCATTAAGGCAAGAGGAAAAACCAATTTGATTTTAAACAGATCCAGGCAAATCACCACATTACGCTGGACAGTAGAATCCAAAGTGGCTTTTCCCACCTTCAGTTTCTGTAGACAGCAGCTTAATGCTGGAGGCTTTTCACACTTCTGGGAGATCTTGCAATGCCTTTCTCTGTGACACACAGCTTCTTCTCCTTTATACATGTTTCTCCCTTTTATTGTAAATCCCATTGTTCCCATAAGTCATTGGATCTTTACCTTTCGCATAATATAAATCTCTTTATGGTGCTAATACTATCAGTAACCATTGGGAAAAATAAACACACTGCTTGGCCTCGCTTCTCTGGCAAGGCGTAAACATCCCACCGTCTCTTTGAAATTCAAACTACTCTGATTGATCTAAAAATGCCAATTCTCCTCACCGCACATTCTAAAACTTCAGCCATGTTTACCTATTTCAAACCGAGCTTCTTTTCATGAATCTTAGCCTCCAGACCAGCTGTCTCCAAGCCAATTGAACACAGAGAAACTATCCAAACCCCACGAAAACACTTAATTTTACAATAAATCACAATAATATTATGAGGAATGATTATACTTCCATAACAGCTCTTTGCCGGTGTCCATGAGATTTTATTTATTAGTTCATGGGCTGTGGACACCCCTGGCTTGGTCAGCATTTATTGCCCATCCCTTATTGCCCTTGCTCAGAGGACATTGAAGGGTCAACCCCATTGCTGTGGGTCTGGAGTCACGTGTAGGCCAGACCAGGTAAGGGTGGCATATATCCTTCCCTCAAGGGCATTAGTGAACCAGATGGGTTTCTTAGGACAATCGCCAATAGTTTCATGATCACTTAATCTCCAGATTTTTATTGAATTCAAATTCCACCCTCTGCCGTGTTGGGATTTGAAACTGCGTCTCCAGGGCATTATCCTGGGTCGCTGGATTAACAGTCCGGTGAAAATAGCACTACGCCACCACATCCCCTTCTAGTCCCACACGCTCGAAGGTCGATGTTCTCCAGTCTTCCCTCTGAGGTGAGTCTTCCCTTGCAGAGCCTTCATTGTCTTTGTCATGTTAAGGTGCTTGGGGTTGAAAGGGTTAACACGTGGGACGGGAGGGACAGTACCGCCCACCCCATGATGATGTAAGAGTCACATGACAAAGACCCGGCACATGACGGATAATGTGGGAAAGTGTGGAATTGTCCATTTTGGCAGGAAGTATAAAGGAGAAGCACATTATATATATGGTGAGAGATTGAAGAGCTCTGAGATGCAGAGGGATCCGGGAGTCCTAGTCCATGAATTGCAAAAGGTTAGTCTGCAAGTACAGCAGGTAATTAGGAAAGCTCATAGAACATTATCGTTTATTGTGAGGAGGAATTGAATACAAAAGTAGGGAGGTTATGCTTCAGTTGGACAGGGCACTGATGAGACCACATCTGGAGTATTGTGTACGGTATTGGTCTGCTTATTTAAGGGAAGATGTAAATGCATTGGGAGCAGTTCCATGAATGTTTACTGGGCTAATACCAGGAGTGGGTGGGTTGTCTTATGAGGAAAGGTTGGACTCGTATCCACTGGAGTTTAGAAGTGTGAGAGGTGACTTGATTGACACAAATAAGGTCCTGAGGTGTCTTGAGAGGGTGGATGTGGAGAGGATGTTTCCTCTTGGGGGAGAATCTAGAATTTGGGGTCACTGTTTAAAAATAAGGGGTTGCCCGATTCAGAGGGAGGGGAGGAGAATGGGTGGTGAAAGGTTATCGGGGGGTGGGCGGGAATGTGGGGCTGAGGTCACAGTCGGGTCAGCCACGATCGTATTGAATGGCGGAGCAGGCTGGAGGGGCTGAGTGGCCTGCTCCTGCCCCTAATTGGTAGATACGCCTGGTGAAGGGTGGGGGAGGGGAAACTCATGCCTTAGACTGGGGAAAGCCTGTTGCCTTGTGTGTCTGTCTGAAGTGACGTTCATAACCAGTGACTGTTCAGGCACATCTAAACCTCTGCGATTGTTCATTAGCCAGTGACAGCCAACAGACAGCCTGGGTCTCGGAGGTGGGATCCTACACCAGTCTCTTGCAGCTCGGACACCCCATGAGCTATACTCTGCTTCCAGGAATGGCTGCTGACGTGCTCTCCCATTCCACGAAGGATCATGTCCTGCCAGACGTGGGAGGAACACCCACACCTGCCTCCGAGACACCGTGCCTCAGGGCCCAGAATTCTGTGGGTGATTGAATCCCCCGGGGCTGTGACTTGTGGGGGAGAGGGGTGGGGGAGTGGTGTGGGTACAGGAGGGGCTGGATTTGGCTCAAACCTGTGGCTGTAAAAAGGGAGCCACAGAAACGCAATGTTGAGAGTTAAAGGCATAGGTTCATGTCGTCACTGAAAGTGGGTTAGTTGATTGGGGGAAGTGTAGTAAAATGGTTTAAGACGTGGGATATGCCAATGTATGATGTAGATGATGGCGTATCACTGACATCAGTCAGGTGTTCAACTAGAGACAGAGAGAGGCAGAGCGAGAGAGAGAAATTGAGACATAGAGACAGAGAGAGAGAGAGATGGTTAGAGAAATTGAGAGAGAGGGAGAGAGAGAGAGATGGTGAAAGAGATTGAAAGAGATTGAGAGAGAGGGAGAGAGAGAGAGAAAGATGGTGAGAGAAAATGAGAGAGGGAGAGAGAGAGCGAGAGAGAGATGGTGAGATATTGATAGAGAGAGAGAGAGACAGTGAGATTGAGAGAGAGAGACAGAGAGAGATGGTGAGGGAGATTGAGAGAGGGAGACAGAGAGAGAGATGGTGAGATATTGATAGAGAGAGAGAGAGACAGTGAGATTGAGAGAGAGAGACAGAGAGAGATGGTGAGGGAGATTGAGAGAGGGAGACAGAGAGAGAGATGGTGAGAGAGATTGAGAGAGAGGGAGACGGAGAGAGAGATAGTGAGAGAGAGAGAGAGACAGACAGAGAGAGAGGTAGACAGAGGGAGAGATGGTGAGAGAGATGGTGAGAAAGACATTGAGAGATTAAGAGAGAGGGAGAGAGGGCGAGAGAGATTGTGAGAGACAGACAGAGAGAGAGCTGGTGTGAATGATTGAGAGAGAGGGAGACGGAGAGACGGTGGGAGTCATGGTGAGAGAGAGAGAGACGGTGAGAGAGAGAGATGGTGAGAGAGAGAGACGGTGAGAGAGACGGTGAGAGAGACAGAGATGGTGAGAGAGATTGAGAGAGAGGGAGACAGAGGGAGAGATGGTGAGAGAGATTGAGAGACAGAGAGAGAGATGGTGAGAGAGATTGAGAGAGAGACAGAGAGAGAGATGGTGAGAGAGATTGAGAGAGAGAGAGACAGAGAGAGAGATGGTGAGAGAGATTGAGAGAGAGGGAGACAGAGAGAGAGATGGTGAGAGAGATTGAGAGAGAGGGAGACAGAGAGAGAGATGGTGCGAGAGATTGAGAGAGAGGGAGACAGAGAGAGAGATGGTGAGAGAGATTGAGAGAGACAGAGAGAGAGATGGTGAGAGAGATTGAGAGAGAGGGAGACAGAGAGAGAGATGGTGTGAGAGATTGAGAGAGAGGGAGACAGAGAGAGAGATGGTGAGAGAGATTGAGAGAGAGGGAGACAGAGAGAGAGATGGTGAGAGAGATTGAGAGAGAGGGAGACAGAGAGAGAGATGGTGAGAGAGATTGAGAGAGAGGGAGACAGAGAGAGAGATGGTGAGAGATTGACAGAGAGACAGAGAGAGAGATGGTGAGAGAGATTGAGAGAGAGGGAGACAGAGAGAGAGAGATGGTGCGAGAGATTGAGAGAGAGGGAGACAGAGAGAGAGATGGTGAGAGAGATTGAGAGAGACAGAGAGAGAGATGGTGAGAGAGATTGAGAGAGAGGGAGACAGAGAGAGAGATGGTGTGAGAGATTGAGAGAGAGGGAGACAGAGAGAGAGATGGTGAGAGAGATTGAGAGAGAGGGAGACAGAGAGAGAGATGGTGAGAGAGATTGAGAGAGAGGGAGACAGAGAGAGAGATGGTGAGAGAGATTGAGAGAGAGGGAGACAAAGAGAGAGATGGTGAGAGATTGAGAGAGAGGGAGACAGAGAGAGAGATGGTGAGAGAGATTGAGAGAGAGGAAGACAGAGAGAGAGATGGTGAGAGAGATTGAGAGAGAGGGAGACAGAGAGAGAGATGGTGAGAGAGATTGAGAGAGAGGGAGACAGAGAGAGAGATGGTGAGAGATTGACAGAGAGAGAGACAGAGAGAGAGATGGTGAGAGAGATTGAGAGAGAGGGAGACAGAGAGAGAGATGGTGAGAGAGATTGAGAGGGAGACAGAGAGAGAGATGGTGAGAGAGATTGAGAGAGAGGGCGACAGAGAGAGAGATGGTGAGAGAGATTGAGAGAGAGAGACAGAGAGAGAGATGGTGAGAGAGATTGAGAGAGAGGGAGAGAGAGAGAGAGATGGTGAGAGAGATTGAGAGAGAGGGAGAGAGAGAGAGAGAGATGGTGAGAGAGATTGAGAGAGGGAGACAGAGAGAGAGATGGTGAGAGAGATTGAGAGAGAGGGAGACAGAGAGAGAGATGGTGAGAGAGATTGAGAGAGAGGAAGACAGAGAGAGAGATGGTGAGAGAGATTGAGAGAGAGGGAGACAGAGAGAGAGATGGTGAGAGAGATTGAGAGAGAGGGAGACAGAGAGAGAGATGGTGAGAGATTGACAGAGAGAGAGACAGAGAGAGAGATGGTGAGAGAGATTGAGAGAGAGGGAGACAGAGAGAGAGATGTTGAGAGAGATTGAGAGGGAGACAGAGAGAGAGATGGTGAGAGAGATTGAGAGAGAGGGCGACAGAGAGAGAGATGGTGAGAGAGATTGAGAGAGAGAGACAGAGAGAGAGATGGTGAGAGAGATTGAGAGAGAGGGAGAGAGAGAGAGAGATGGTGAGAGAGATTGAGAGAGAGGGAGAGAGAGAGAGAGAGATGGTGAGAGAGATTGAGAGAGGGAGACAGAGAGAGAGATGTTGAGAGAGATTGAGAGAGAGGGAGAGAGAGAGAGAGATGGTGAGAGAGATTGAGAGAGGGAGACAGAGAGAGAGATGGTGAGAGAGATTGTGAGAGAGGGAGACAGAGAGAGAGATGGTGAGAGAGATTGAGAGAGAGGGAGACAGAGAGAGAGATGGTGAGAGAGATTGAGAGAGAGGGAGACAGAGAGAGAGATGGTGAGAGAGATTGAGAGAGAGGGAGACAGAGAGAGAGATGGTGAGAGAGATTGAGAGAGAGGGAGACAGAGAGAGAGATGGTGAGAGAGATTGAGAGAGAGGGAGACAGAGAGAGAGATGGTGAGAGAGTTTGAGAGAGGGGGAGACAGAGAGAGAGATGGTGAGAGAGATTGAGAGAGACGGAGAGAGAGATGGTGAGAGAGATTGTGAGAGAGGGAGACAGAGAGAGAGATGGTGAGAGAGATTGAGAGAGAGGGAGACAGAGAGAGAGATGGTGAGAGAGATTGAGAGAGAGGGAGACAGAGAGAGAGATGGTGAGAGAGATTGTGAGAGAGGGAGACAGAGAGAGAGATGGTGAGAGAGATTGAGAGAGAGGGAGACAGAGAGAGAGATGGTGACAGAGATGGTGAGGGAGAGGAACTGCTGCCCCTGGAGTCAGTACAACCAGCCTCTCATTCTGATCTCAGGGGAAGTGTCTTTGTGAAATGGAACCAAGAGGCAGAAACAGTTTTGAGGAAGTTTTCGCCCTGACATCGAGTCTGAGGAAAGACTGAGACACATCTGAGAGAGAGAGAGAAGCAGACAGGACAGGAACGGAGGAGAGAGACACCCTCAGACACAAACCATGGAGCCTGTGGTGTGACCACCTCTCTATACGTCCCTATCCACGATACTCTCCACCTGGCGGATGCTCCACCGTGTCCCCAGCCGCCGCTCCAGCTCCAAATCCCCGGCTTCCAGGAGCTGCAGCTGGAGACACTTCCCGCACACAGGCTGGTCCCGGGCACTGGAAACGTGCCCGGCTTCCCACATAGAGCAGGATGAGCACACCACGGCTTTGAGCTCTCCTGCCATGACTGACCCCTTTAAATTAAATTAAACCTTTTGGAAGATACTTAATATCAAATAATATCAATTACTCTCGGGCCCTTCTTCCCTGCTCCTCGCTGTTACAGAATATAGTCCCTTACAAACGATGAACCACAAAATAAGACATTAAAAACGATCAGTAATAAGAGTAGTAAATGCTGCCCCGGCCGCACTCACAGGATCACCTCGTTCCCGCCTCACCGACTCCCTCAGTCACCCCTGTTCACCCGGCTCCTCTCGCGCTTCCCTTCAACTGCCGGCTCCTCTCGAGCGCACAAGGGGCGGGGTCACATGGTGATGGCAGGGGGCTGGGTTCTACAGGGCGGGCAGGGGGCGGGGTCACACAGAGTGCGCCGGGGGCGGGGTCACACAGAGCGCGCAGGGGGCGGGGTCACAAAGAGCGCGCAGGGGGCGGGGTCACAAAGAGCGCGCAGGGGGCGGGGTCACACAGAGCGCACAGGGGGCGGGGTCACACAGAGCGCGCAGGGGGCGGGGTGACACAGACAGCACAGGAGGCGGGGTGTGGATCCTCCTGATCTCCAGAGGGCGGTGTGCACACAGTGTGCAGTGCCTCCTCCGGACCTCCAGAGGGCGGTGTCCCTGCAGACTCTGGTTCCTCCTCTAGAGGGCGAAGGCCAATGATTGTGTGAATATTGAGCCGGCGCTGCCGCATCCCGGCTGTACGTCCTGCCACCTGTGGTCTGTGTTGGGAGTGCAAAGACCGGGAGAAGGCGACAGTGAATTTTAACAGCAACAACAACCTGACTCCAGCTGGGAGAGAAATATATACAGGGGGAAACTCACCCAGCAAAACAACCAGCCCCGTAGAGAGAGAGAGAGACTCACCCAGCAAAACACTCAACAACCTGGAGCTTCACTCAGTATAAAATTCCCACCCATTGTAAAGATTCTGTTTCCATCTCGGAGCTGAATCTGGGACCACTATTGTCCGCATAGCAGGTCACTTACGGATATCGTATGTCAGTCGTAAGATACTGATTTGTGTCAAACCTGCTGCACTTTAGTCGTTTCTCAATTGCGTTGTACATGATGCATCAGGTAGGACTTGATTCTTTCAGTTTCATCTTGCTGATTCTGTGCAGGAATGCGTCGGATTTTTATCGGTAGTTTTTTATTTCCCCATTTCCCAGTTTTACTCGATGGGATCAGACGGAACGGAATAATGCAAATGGTCATGAAAACTGTGTCATTATCAGAACAGCCGACTGGAAGGATTCCAGTTGTACCCATCACCTCCCTTTCATCTGTGAGAAAAGGGCACTGCCCTGCGTCGAGGCAGCTGCTATTGAGAAATATTGTTCCTGAAGAGAGACTGGGACACAGAACGAGAGTGTCAGGATTGTCCAAAGATCCATAGTGGCAAAAGTTTCCTTTTTCTTTCCTCCATCACTGTGTGTGCGCGTCTCTGTGTGTGTGTGTGTGTGTGTGTACGTGGGTGTGTGTTTTTTTGTGTTTGTTCGTGTGCGTGTGTGAGTGTGAGTGTGACATTGTGAACATTCCTGCCCCGGGTTTTAAATGTAAATAAACTAACCCGAGTTGATCACAATGTGAGTTTGCTGTGAGTGATTAGTAAAGTGGATCAGACACACTGAGGGTTTGGGAAAACACACCACAACACACTTCACAAAGAATTCAAAACACCTTCTGCGTTCGGACAGCTGGTGAGAGACAGAAGTACAGTTTTCCTGTCTCTCTCCTGTCCGGAACAGTTCGTTCTGAGGAACCTCCCAACTCAGACACGTGTACAAGATCTCCAACTTTGTAATACTGCTCCCAATTTCTCTACTTTTGCTGTAACCAATCCCTCAGGCGTGTTCGGTGTCCTTATGTTTTCCTCGGAAGTGACCACAACGAGCACAAAAACACAATTGCTTCTTTTACCAATTAACTGAATTCTGTGTCCCTCTCTTCCTCGCTCCTTCCCCCAATGGGACAGTTTCTCCCTATCTATCCACGTTGCTGCTATCCCTTTCATCCCGTGAGCTTTAACTTTGCTCACAAGCCTCTTGTGTGGCACTGTATCAAATGCCTTCTGGAAGTCTGTGTACACCACATCTACAGCCATACTCTCATCGATCCTCTCTGCTCTGTCATCAATAAAACTCCATCAAGTTCATTAAACAGGATTTTCCCTGAACAAATCTGTGCTGGTTTTGCTTAATTCACCCGCGTTTGTCCATGTGACAATTAATTTTCTCCTGGATTATTGTGTCCAGAAGATTCCCCACCATCGCGGTTAAACTGACTGGCCTGTAGTTGCTGGGATTATCTTTTCACCCTGTGTTGAGCAAGGGTGCAATGTTTGCAAATCTCCAGCCCTCTGGAACCACCCCTGAATAACTTTTTTAAGAGATTGTACCCATGTAGTCCATTCTGGAGCATAAAGGGTTAACAGGTGGGATATGTTAATGTATTACATAGGTGATGATATATCAATAACATCAATCACTCATGAGTTGGACTCTTGAGAGAGGTTGGAATCATGCCTAGGTGTAACGTGCCTATTCTGTAACCTTTTTACAAGTCGTACTAGTAAACAAGTGTTGAGCAGATACCAAAGGATACCTGCAGGGTACCCAATAGCAAAGTCCCATGCCTAGAGGCCAAAATGGAAGGACCATTATATAACATGGTGGCAGCCATGGAGACATTGATGCATGAAACACATGGTTGTTCTCGAAGGAACCACAGGGTGACAGCAGCTAGATAGCAGCTCGTAACACATGGATGGAAGAAGGAAGCACACTGGAGGGAGGTAAGGATGACCATCCCTGGTCTGCAGTGCCTGCCCCTACCCAGTCCATTTGACTGCCTCGAGTGCCTGCAGAGAGGCCAGCAGTGGGAGTTATGGAAACACCATTGTCTCCAGTATTGAGCAGCAACAGGCCTTCATGAGAAAACGCAGAAGCTTCAGGTCAGGGCCTTTCTGCATGCAGTAGGTCCAGTGGCAGACGGCGATGTCAAAGGGAAAAGAGTCAACCGCTGGTTTCAGCCCATTCTTAATGCCTTTGACACTCAATTATGCCGCAAACAAGACTTAGTAACTCACTGAACACATTCTGGCCAGCCCTCGCAGTAACCTGGGGAATCGATTGGATTATTCCAAACTGACCGATACAGTCGGGTGAGTCCTTGCAGATACAGGGGGCTGATTGATGAGCGAATCCATAATCACAGAATCGTGGGTGTCCGGGATGAAAATCCCTCCAACATTCTGCAGAAGAAAGATGATCATATTTCAGATCAAGCATTCCAGTGTGCGAGGTGAGATTGTATAACATCAAGATGGCAAAACAACAATGACTTCAACAACAACCTCAACCTTGAAAAACACCAACAAATTCACCAACAACCCTAACATTGAAAAACACCAACGAATTCAATAACAACCTCAACATTGAAAAGCACCAAAAATTCGACAACAACCCCAACATTGAAAAACACCAACAAATTCAACAACAACCCCAACATTGAAAAACACCAACAAATTCAACAACAATGTCAACATTGAAAAGCACCAACAAATTCAACAACAACCTCAACCTTGAGAAACACCAAAAATTTCAACAACAATCTCAGCATTCAAAAACACCAACAAATTCAACAACCCTAACATTGAGAAACACCAACAAATTCAACAACCGCCCCAACATTGAGAAGAACCAATGAATACAACAACAATCGTAACATTGCAAAACACCAACAACTTCAACAACCTCAACATTGAAAAACACCAACAATTTCAAGAACAACCTCAACATTGAAAAACACCAACAAATTCAACAACAACCTCAACATTGAAAAACACCAACAAATTCAACAACAACCTCAACATTGAAAAACACCAACAAATTCAACAACAACCTCAACATTGAAAAACACCAACAAATTCAACAACAACCTCAACATTGAAAAACACCAACAAATTCAACAACAACCTCAAAATAGAAAAACACCAACAAGTTCAGCAACAAACTCAAAATAGAAAAACACCAACAATCCCAACAACAACCCCCACATTGACAAACACCAACAAATTCAACAACAACCTGAACATTGAAAAGCACCAACAAATTCAACAACCTCAACATTGAGAAGCAGCAACAAGCTGGACTCGAGCTCTTGGTCGCTGCCCTCCTTGTATCACAGATGGGGGGAGGGGAGGGGGGGTTTGGGGGTCAGGAGCTTCAGTCAGGCTGTCAATGTGGACGGAAGGAGGAGGCTCCACGTCCCAGGCCGGAACGGTCGCTCTTCCTGACACAGATTGTCAGCCCAAACTCCCGGCAGGACCGGGAGAAGCCAGTCCACAAACTGCAGAGACAGAGAGAGGGAGAGAGGGAGGGAGGGAGAGAGAGAGAGAGAGAGGGAGGGAGAGAGAGAGAGAGGGGGAGAGAGAGAAACAGAGAGAGGGAGAGAGAGAGAGCGAGAGAGAGAGAGGGAGGGAGAGAGAGAGAGAGAGAGGGAGAGAGAGAGAGGGAGGGAGGAGAGAGAGAGAGAGGGAGGGAGGGAGAGAGGGAGAGAGAAAGGGAGGGAGAGAGGGAGAAAGGGAAGGAAAGAGAGGGAGAGGGAAAGACAGAGAGAGGGATGGAGTGAGGGAGAGAGGGGGAGAGAGAGAAACAGAGAGAGGGAGAGAGAGGGGAGAGAGAGAGAGAGCGAGAGAGAGAGAGAGAGGGGGAGAGAGGGAGAGAGAGAGAGAGGGAGGGAGGGAGAGAGGGAGAGAGAAAGGGAGGGAGAGAGGGAGAAAGGGAAGGAAAGAGAGGGAGAGGGATAGACAGAGAGAGGGAGGGAGAGAGGGAGAGGGAGAGAGACAGAGAGAGGGAGAGAGAGAGGGAGGCAGAGAGAGAGGGAGAGATGCTGAGTGAGATTGCAAGTGAGAGAGACAGAGAGAGATGGTGAGAGAGACTGGGAGTGAGACAGAGAGAGAGAGACAGAGAGAGAGACATAGTGTGAGATGGTGACAGACATTGAAGCTGAGAGACAGAGAGAGGGATGGTGAATGAGATTGAGAGAGAGGGAGACAGGGAGAGAGTTGGTGAGAGAGATTGAGAGAGAGAGAGAGAGCGATGGTGAGAGAGAGACTGAGGGTTTGGGGGACCATTGGTGGGACAGAGTGAGGGCGAGAGAGAGAGAGAGAGAGACAGAAAGAGAATGAAAATTACACAGAAACCGAGAGACAGAGAGAGACAAAAGGAATGAAAAAGAGAGAGACAGTCAGACAGAGAAAGAGATGGGGAGATAGAGATGGTGAAAGAGATTAATAAAGAGAGATGCAGAGATCTGGAGAGTGTAAGATAAAGAGAGAGAGAGGTGGTGAGATAGATTGAGAGAGAGACAGAGAGAGAGAAGGTGACAGAGAGATTGAGAGAGAGGGAGACAGAGAGAAAGATGGTGAGAGAGACAGAGAGAGGGAGACAGAGAGAGAGGTGGTGAGAGAGATTGAGAGAGAGGGAGACAGAGGCAGTGATGGTGAGAGACATTGAGAGAGGGAGACAGAGAGCGAGATGATGAGAGAGATTGAGAGAGAGGGAGACAGAGAGAGAGATGGTGAGAGAGATTGAGAGAGAGGGAGACAGAGAGAGAGATGGTGAGAGAGATTGAGAGAGAGGGAGACAGAGAGAGAGATGGTGAGAGAGATTGAGAGAGAGGGAGACAGAGAGAGAGATGGTGAGAGAGATTGAGAGAGAGGGAGACAGAGAGAGAGATGGTGAGAGAGATTGAGAGAGAGGGAGACAGAGAGAGAGATGGTGAGAGAGATTGAGAGAGAGGGAGACAGAGAGAGAGATGGTGAGAGAGATTGAGAGAGGGGGAGTCAGAGAGAGAGATGGTGAGAGAGATTGAGAGAGAGGGAGATAGAGAGAGAGATGGTGAGAGAGATTGTGAGAGAGGGACTGCTGCTCCTGGAGTCAGTACAACCAGCCTCTCATTCTGATCTCAGGGGAAGTGTCATTGTGAAATGGAACCAAGAGGCAGAAACAGTTTTGAGGAAGTTTTCGCCCTGACATCGAGTCTGAGGAAAGACTGAGACACATCTGAGAGAGAGAGAGAAGCAGACAGGACAGGAACGGAGGAGAGAGACCCCCTCAGACACAAACCATGGACCCTACGGTGTGACCACCTCTCTATACGTCCCTATCCACGATACTCTCCACCTCGCGGATGCTCCACCGTGTCCCCAGCCGCCGCTCCAGCTCCAAATCCCCGGCTTCCAGGAGCTGCAGCTGGAGACACTTCCCGCACACAGGCTGGTCCCGGGCACTGGAAACGTGCCCGGCTTCCCACATAGAGCAGGATGAGCACACCACGGCTTTGAGCTCTCCTGCCATGACTGACCCCTTTAAATTAAATTAAACCTTTTGGAAGATACTTAATATCAAATAATATCAATTACTCTCGGGCCCTTCATCCCTGCTCCTCGCTGTTACAGAATATAGTCCCTTACAAACGATGAATCACAAAATAAGACATTAAAAACGATCAGTAATAAGAGTAGTAAATGCTGCCCCGGCCGCACTCACAGGATCACCTCGTTCCCGCCTCACCGACTCCCTCAGTCACCCCTGTTCACCCGGCTCCTCTCGCGCTTCCCTTCAACTGCCGGCTCCGCTCGAGCGCGCAGGGGGCGGGGTCACACAGAGCGCACAGGGGGCGGGGTCACACGGAGAGCGCAGGGGGCGGGGCCACCCAGAGAGCGCAGGGGGCGGGGCCACCCAGAGAGCGCAGGGGGCGGGGCCACCCAGAGCGCACAGGGGGCGGGGTGACACAAAGCGCGGAGGGGGCGGGGTCACACAGAGCGGGCAGGGGGTTGTTGAATTTGTTGGTGTTTTCTATGTTGAGGTTGTTATTGAATTTGGTGTTTTCAATATTGAGGTTATTGAGGTTGTTGGTGTTTCTCAATGTTGAGGTTGTTGTTGAATTTGTTGGTGTTTCTCAATGTTGAGGTTGTTGTTGAATTTGTTGGTGTTTTTCAATGTTGAGGTTGTTGTTGAATCTGTTGGTGTTTCTCAATGTTGAGGTTGTTGTTGAATTTGTTGGTGTTTTTCAATGTTGAGGTTGTTGTTGAATTTGTTGGTGTTTCTCAATGTTGAGGTTGTTGTTGAATTTGTTGGTGTTTCTCAATGTTGAGGTTGTTGTTGAATTTGTTGGTGTTTCTCAATGTTGAGGTTGTTGTTGAATTTGTTGGTGTTTCTCAATGTTGAGGTTGTTGTTGAATTTGTTGGTGTTTCTCAATACTGGTGTTGTTGTTGAATTTGTTGGTGTTTTACAATGTTGATGTTGAATTTGTTGGTGCTTCTCAATGTTGGGGTTGTTGTTGAAATTGTGGGTCCTTTCCAATGTTGGGGTTGTTGAATTTGAAAAGCACCAACGATGATGGGGTTGTTGTTGAATTTGTTGCTGTTTTTCAAGGTTGAAGTTGTTGTTGAAGTTATCGTTGTTTTGTGATCTTGATGTTTTACAACCTCGCCTCGCACACTGGAAAGGTTGATCTGAAATAAGATCATCTTTCTTCTGCAGAATGTTGGAGAGTTTTTCATCCTGGACACCCAGGACTCTGTGATCACGGATTCGCTCACCAATCCCTGTTTCTGCAAGGACTCGCCTGACTGTATAGGTCGGCTTGGAATTATCCAAACGATTCCCCAGGTTGCTACGAGGGCTGGTTAGAATGTGTTCATTGAATTACTAAGTTTCGCTTCGGGCTTAAGTGAGTGTCAAAGGTGTTAGAAATGGGCTCAAACCCGCTGTCGACTCCTCTGCCCTTTGACAACGCCATCTGCCACTGGACCTACTGCATCCAGAAGGGTCCTGACCTGAAGCTTCTGCTCTTTCACGTGAAGGCCTGACGCTGCTCAATACTGGAGACAATGGTGTTTCCATAACTCCCACTGCTGGCCTCTCTGCAGGCACTCGGGGCGGTTAAATGGACCAGGTAGGGGCAGGGACTGCTAACCAGGGATGGTCATCCTCCAGTGTTCTTCCGTCTTCCATCAATGTGTTACAAACTGCTATCTAGCTGTTGTCACCCTGAGGTTCCTTCGAGGGCAACCATGTGTTTTACGCATCAATGTCTCCACGGCTGCCACCATGTTATATAATGGTCCTTCCATCTTGGCCTCTAGGCATGGGACTTGGCTATTGGGCACCCTGTAGATTCGCTTTGGTATCTGCTCAACAGTTGTTTACTATTGCGACTTGTGAACAGGTTACAGAGTAGGCACATTACACCTAGGCATGTTTCCAATCCCTCTCTCTCTTTCAAGAGTCTAACTCATGACTGATTGAGGTTGTTGATATATCATCATCTATGTCATATATGAGCATATCACACCTGTTAACCATTTAAGCTCCAGAGCAGACTACATGGGCACAATCTCTAAAAATATTACTTTGGGGTTGTTCCAGAGGACTGGAGAATTGCGTTACCACCTTGCTCAACACAGGGTGAAAAGATAAACCCAGCAACTACAAGCCAGTTAGTTTAAGCTTGACGGTGAGGAAGCTTCTGGAAACAATAATCCAGGAGAAAATTAAATTGTCACAAGGACAAATGCAGGTGAATTAAGGAAAACCAGCACGGATGTGTTCTGGGAAAATACTGTTTAATGAACTTGCTGGAGTTTTATTGATGAGGGAACAGAGAGGGTCGATGAGGGTACCACTGTAGATGTAGTGTACATGGACTTCCAGAAGGCATTCGATACAGTGCCACACAACAGGCTTGTGAGCAAAGTTATAGCTCACGGGATGAAAGGGATAGCAACAACGTGAATAGAGAGGGAGAAACTGTCCCACTGGGGGAAGGAGCGAGGAAGAGAGGGACACAGATTTCAGTTAATCGGTAAAAGAAGCAATTGTGTTTTCCAGCTCGTTGTGGGCACTTTCTGGGTAAATGTCAGGACACCGAACACACCTAAGGGATTGGTCACAGCAAAAGTGCATAGGTTTGTGTATGAAGGAATTGAGAAGTTAGGAGCAGTATTACAAAGTTGGAGATCTTGTACACATGTCTGAGTTGGTAGGTTCCTCAGAATGAACTATTCCAGACAGGAAAGGGAAAGGCAAACTGTACTTCTGTCTCTCACCAACTGTGCGTATGCAGAAGGTGTTTTGAATTCTTTGTGAAGTATGTTGTGGTGTGTTTTCCCAAACCCTCAGTGTGTCTGATCCGCTTTACTAATCACTCACAGCAAACTCAGATTATGATCTACTCGGGCTCGTTTATTTACATTTAAAACCCGGGGCGGGAATGTTCACAATGTCACACTCTCACTCGCACTCACACAACTCACACACCACATGTACACAACACATACACTCACACACAGACACACACAACATATACACAGGCATTCACACAAACACCCACACACACACTCACACGTGGACACATACAGACACTCACACACTCACACAAGCAAACACTCACACACACAAACACACAGACACACAGACATACACACACAAACATATACATACAAAAATACATACACATACAAACACACAAAAAAAAAGCACCCACATACACTCTCTCTCACACACACACACACACACACACAGATGCACACATACACAGACACACATACGCATACACACACACACACTCTCACACCGATACAGTAATGGAAGATAGACAAAGGAAAATTTTACAACTATGGATAGTAACAGTACAAGAACCACGGAGATGAAAATGAGTTCACATGATTTCCAGAGTCTGAGAAGAAAAAGTCCAAAGGGTATTTCCGATGTGACCGGGTTCAGTCCCGAGTCCAGTGAGAGCTTACTGCACGCAAATTGAATGCCTCTTTTCTGACATGACAACTATGAAAACATTCTAAGGAGTTGCTTCATTGGCTGCAAAAGTACATTGGGGATCTCCTGAATTAGTGAAAGGTGCTAGTGAAATGCAGCGCTTCTCTCCTGTAACATTTCGTCGGATTCCAGCCTGCATTTATAATGGGGTTTTCCAATGTCAACCATCACACTGTCATTCCCCCCATAGCCCTGTACAAATCCCCAACTAATCCCACTGTCCCGCTCTTTCCCCAAAGCCCTGTAACAATCCCAAACTAATCCCACTGTCCCGCTCTCTCCCCATATCCCTGTACAAATCCCCAACTAATCCCACTGTCCCACTCTTTCCCCATAGCCCTGTATCAATCCCCAAACTAATCCCACTGTCCCGCTCTCCCCATAGCCCTGTATCAATCCCAAACTAATCCCACTGTCCCGCTCTCACCCCATAGCCCTGTACAAATCCCCAACTAATCCCACTGTCCCGCTCTCTCCCCATAGCCCTGTATCCATCCCAAACTAATCCCACTGTCCCGCTCTCTCCCCATAGCCCTGTACAAATCCCCAACTAATCCCACTGTCCCGCTCTTTCCCCATAGCCCTGTATCAATCCCAAACTAATCCCACTGTCCCGCTCTCTCCCCATAGCCCTGTATCAATCCCAAACTAATCCCCCTGTCCCGCTCTTTCCCCAAAGCCCTGTATCAATCCCAAACTAATCCCACTGTCCCGCTCTCTCCCCATAGCCCTGTATCAATCCCAAACTAATCCCACTGTCCCGCTCTCTCCCCATAGCCCTGTATCAATCCCCAACTAATCCCACTGTCCCGCTCTTTCCCCATAGCCCTGTATCAATCCCCAAACTAATCCCACTGTCCCGCTCTCTCCCCATAGCCCAGTACAAATCCCAAACTAATCCCACTGTCCCGCTCTCACCCCATAGCCCTGTATCAATCCCAAACTAATCCCCCTGTCCTGCTCTCTCTCTCCATGCGACGCTGGGACTCACCTCACTGGGGTCCCATCCACCCGTTTCCAGTTTCCTTCACTCTCTCGATCTGTTAGTCCGATCCGGTAATCCCCATGAGTGTTCTCGACAGATTTCTTTATGAAATTCTGCAGCGGATACAATGATGGGGTGTGAACAGTTAGTTTTACGTCCTTAATTCACACTGACACAGACAGACACACACACACACGGACACACTCACTCACTCTCACACACACACACAACTGATACACAAAATGCCCCAAACTCAGGAAATTCTCCCTCATTCCCTCTGATTAAATATCAGGAAGATTGAAGCCGTTGTTTTCCGTCTCTGTTCCAAACTCCATTCCCAAGTTACCGACTCCATCCTGGGAACTCTTTGAGTCTGAACCAGACAGTTCACAACCCTGGGGTTGTGTTTAATCTGGAGATGCGATTCCCACCCCATATCCGCATCATCACCAAGACGGCCTCTTCCCAACTCCGTAACATCGCCGAGAACCACCCCGGTCTCAGCTCATCGACTGTGGAAACCATCGTTCATGTAGTGTAGAGGGAGCTTTACTCTGTACCTAACCCCGTGCTGTATTTGTCCTGGGAGTGTTTGATGGGGACAGTGTAGAGGGAGCTTTACTCTGTATCTAACCCCGTGCTGTACCTGTCCTGGGAGTGTTTGATGGGGACTGTGTAGAGGGAGCTTTGCTCTGTATCTAAACCCGTGCTGTACCTGTCCTGGGAGTGTTTGATGGGGACAGTATAGAGGGAGATTTACTCTGTATCTAACCCCGTGCTGTACTTGTCCTGGGAGTATTTGATGGGGACAGTGTAGAGGGAGCATTACTCTGTATCTAACCCCGTGCTGTACCTGTCCTAGGAGTGTTTGATGGAGACAGTGTAGAGGGAGCTTTATTCTGTATCTAACCCCGTGCTGTCCCTGTCCTGGGAGTGTTTGATGGGGACGGTGTAGAGGGAGCTTTACTCTGTATCTAACCCTGTGCTGTCCCTGTCCTGGGAGTGTTTGATGGGGACAGTGTAGAGGGAGCTTTACTCTGTATCTAACCCCGTGCTGCATCTGTCCTGGGAGTGTTTGATGGGGACGGTGTAGAGGGAAATTTACTCTGTATCTAACCCCATGCTGTACCTGTCCTGGGAGTGTTTGATGGGGACGGTGTAGGGGGAGCTTTATTCTGTATCTAACCCCGTGCTGTCCCTGTCCTGGGAGTGTTTGATGGGGACGGTGTAGAGGGAGCTTTACTCTGTATCTAACCCTGTGCTGTCCCTGTCCTGGGAGTGTTTGATGGGGACAGTGTAGAGGGAGCTTTACTCTGTATCTAACCCCGTGCTGTACCTGTCCTGGAAGTGTTTGATGGGGACGGTGTAGAGGGAGCTTTACTCTGTATCTAACCCCGTGCTGTATCTGTCCTGGGAGTGTTTGATGGGGACGGTGTAGAGGGAGCTTTACTCTGTATCTAACTCTCATCCATTGTGTAGTTTCTCTTCCCTTTTCCAGACGATCCGGAGATCTTGTACGCGGAGCTGAATCTTCTTCCTGCCTCAGGGACAACTAAGGTCCGTACAACAGGTCAGTTACAGATATCGTATGTCAGTCGTAAGATACTGATTTGTGCCCAACCTGCTGCACTTTAGTTGTTTTTCAGGTGTGTTGTACATGAGGCATTAGGTAGACCTTGATTCTTTTAGTTTCATCTTAAGTTACACCTGAGTCAATATCGTACCTGATCCAACTCCTCTCTGTTTGTTACACCTTAGTTATGTATCTGTTAGACCTTAATTATGGATCTGCTAATCTCTGTTTGAAAATCGAATACCCTCTTCCTAACACAACTGAGCGACACGTCTCTTCCCTGTCATTTACATCTGAGTTATGTTTCCATTGCATCGTAGTTACGTCACAGTTAAGCATGAGTCCTGTCCCTGTTGTACTGTAGTGTGTCACGTGCTGCTTAGTTCCGTGTGTGTTACATCTCAATTGCAGTTAGCTTGCACCACAATCGCACATCCGTTGCATTTTAGCTGCATTTCTGTTGGACCTCAGCCACGTGACGATCGCACCGTATCTATGTGCCTGTTGTTCCTCGGTTTCCATGCCTGCTCGTTTTGTGTTGCACTTGTTGGAGGAGTAAGTTACATGTCATCTGCCTGGAGCTGGTGAAGGAAGCATTTGAGATGCACCTGGCTATGTTCTAGTTAATCTTGGCGTTCTCCAGAGCTGATTGACATGTCGGTGTGTGTGTTGTTGCTCTGTCGTTGTCCTCTGCTTCCCACCTACGTCACACGTACTGACCAAACTGTCCTCACGTTCTTCATCCCTTCTCACTCCCTCTTTCCGTCTCTCTCCGACACTTGTAGGTGAACAGGAACCAAGTTACGCCCAAGTCAACTTCACTCCACGGAGTCCGCAGCAGAACCAAGGTGACCCTGGATAAAGGTCAGGCATCCTGGGAGTGTGGGGTCAGAGGTCATAATGGTTCAGGGTAGTCGAGGGGAGGGACGTGGTGAAGTGATTCACCTCCCTATCCCTGCAACCTCCTCCAGCCCCTACACCCCTCCCTATCTGTGTAACCTCCTCCAGCCCCTACACTCCTCCCTATCTCTGTAACCTCTTCCAGCCCCTACACTCCTCCCTATCTCTGTAACCTCCTCCAGCCCCTACACCCCTCCCTATCTGTGTAACCTCCTCCAGCCCCTACACTCCTCCCTATCTCTGTAACCTCCTCCAGAGCCGACAACCCTCCCTATCTCTGTAACCGCCTCCAGCCCCTACAACACTCTCTATCTCTGTAACCTCCTCCAGCCCCTACAACACTCCCTATCTCTGTAACCTCCTCCAGTGCCTACACCCCTCCCTATCTCTGTAACCTCCTCCAGTGCCTACACCCCTCCCTATCTCTGTAACCTCCTTCAGCCCCCTACACCTCTCCCTATCTCTGTAACCACCTCCAGCCCCTACAACACTCCCTATCTCTGTAACCTCCTCCAGTGCCTACACCCCTTCCTATCTCTGTAACCTCCTCCAGACCCGACACTCCTCCCTATCTCTGTAACCTCCTCCAGCTCCTACAACCCTCCCTATCTCTGTAACCACCTCCAGCCTCTACACCGCTCCCAATCTCTGTAACCTCCTCCAGCCCCTACACCCCTCCCTATCTCTGTAACCTCCTGCAGCCCCTATAATGCTCCCTATCCCTGTAACCGCCTCCAGCCCCTACAACACTCGCTCTCTGCCTCGGTCCCGCTCTCTGCCTCGGTCCCGCTCTCTGCCTCGGTCCCGCTCTCTGTCTGTCTCTCCATTTTTCTGTCCCTCTCTCCACTCCTTTAAGACGCTCCTTATACCAATCTCTGTGACTGACCTTTTGGTTACCTGTCCCTAATATCTCCCTGTGTGACTCGGTGTTCGATTCTCTTTGACAACTGTCCTGTACCATGCGCTGGGATGTGAAACGAGGGATATAAACGAGTAACGTGGTTGTTGATAAAAACAAAAAACTGCGGATGCTGGAAATCCAAAACAACAACATAAATACCTGAAAAAACTCAGCAGGTCTTGCAGCATCGGCGGAGAAGAGCAAAGTTGACGTTTCGAGTCGTCATGACCCTTCATCAGAACTTAGTAGAAATAGGATAGGGGTGAAATATAAGCTGGTTTAAGGGTCGGTGGAGGGGGGCGTGGGAAAGAAGGGGGTGTGGGGAGGGGGTTGTTGGGACAAGCAAGCAGTGATAGGAGGAGATAACCAAAAGATGTCACAGACAAAAGGAAAATGTGGTGCAAAATGTGGTTGTTGTTTCTCTCGATAAGGGAGGTAGATACGTCACCATTGTCTGTTCCATGCAGTTACACAGGCTGCTCAACATGGGTCAATCTTCACTTCTCAATTCCAGATAAAACTGGACTGGAAACACCTGGAGGAAGAAGCTCAAAAAAATCTAGACGTCTCATCGTGGTCGGCCTCATTGTCTTAATCTGCAACTTCACAATTATTACAGGTCTCACAGTCCACAGTACGGGGAGGAACATCTCACTGTAACACCACGATACATCCCACACCCCTCACTGTAACACTCTGATATATCCCACACCCCTCACTGTAACACTCTGATATATCCCACACCCCTCACTGTAACACCCTGATACATCCCACACCCCTCACTATAACACTCTGATACATCCCACACCCCTCACTGTAACACTCTGATATATCCCACACCCCTCACTGTAACACTCTGATATATCCCACACCCCTCACTGTAACACTCTGATATATCCCACAACCCTCACTGTAACACTCTGATACATCCCACACCCCTCAATGTAACACTCTGATATAACCCACACCCCTCACTGTAACACCCTGATATATCCCACACCCCTCACTGAAACACTGATACATCCCACACCCCTCACTGTAACACTCGGATATATCCCACACCCCTCACTGTAAAACTCCGATATATCCCAAACCCCTCACTGTAACACTCCGATATATCCCACACCCCTCACTGTAACACTCCGATTTTTCCCACACCCCTCACTGTAACACTCTGATATATCCCACACCCCTCACTCTAACATTCTGATATATACCACACCCCTCACTGTAACACTCTGATATATCCCACACCCCTCACTGTAACACTCTGATATATCCCACACCCCTCACTGTAACACTCTGATATATCCCACACACCCCTCACTGTAACACCCTGATACATCCCACACCCCTCACTGTAACACTCTGATATATGCCACAACCCTCACTGTAACACTCTGATACATCCCACACCCCTCAATGTAACACTCTGATATAACCCACACCCCTCACTGTAACACCCTGATATATCCCACACCCCTCACTGAAACACTGATACATCCCACACCCCTCACTGTAACACTCGGATATATCCCACACCCCTCACTGTAAAACTCCGATATATCCCAAACCCCTCACTGTAACACTCCGATATATCCCACACCCCTCACTGTAACACTCCGATTTTTCCCACACCCCTCACTGTAACACTCTGATATATCCCACACCCCTCACTCTAACATTCTGATATATACCACACCCCTCACTGTAACACTCTGATAGATCCCACACCCCTCACTGTAACACTCTGATATATCCCACACCCCTCACTGTAACACTCTGAAACATCCCGCACCCCTCAATGTAACACTCTGATATAACCCACAACCCTCACTGTAACACCCTGATACATCACACACCCCTCACTGAAACACTGATACATCCCACACCCCTCACTGTAACACTCAGATATATCCCACACCCCTCACTGTAACACTCCGATGTATCCCAAACCCCTCACTGTAACACTCCGATATATCCCACACCCCTCACTGTAACACTCCGATTTTTCCCACACCCCTCACTGTAACACTCTGATACATCCCACACCCCTCACTCTAACACTCTGATATATCCCACACCCCTCACTGTAACACTCTGATATATCCCACACCCTTCACTGTAACACTCCGAAATACCCCACACCCCTCACTGAAACACTCTGATATATCCCACACCCCTCACTGTAACAGTCTGATATATCCCACACCCTTCACTGTAACACTCTGAAATATCCCACACCCCTCACTGAAACACTCTGATATATCCCACACCCCTCACTGTAACAGTATGATATATCCCACACCCCTCACTGTAACACTCTGATATATCCCACACCCCTCACTCTAACACTCTGATATATCCCACACCCCTCACTCTAACACTCTGATGTATCCCACACCCCTCACTGTAACACTCTGATATATTCCACACCCTTCACTGTAACACTCCGAAATATCCCACACCCCTCACTGAAACACTCTGATATATCCCACACCCCTCACTGTAACACTCTGATATATCTCACACCCCTCACTGTAACACTCTGATATATCTCACACCCCTCACTGTAACACTCTGATATATCCCACACCCCTCACTGTAACACCCTGATATATCTCACACCCCTCACTGTAACACTCTGATATATCCCACACCCCTCACTGTAACACCCTGATATATCCCACACCCCTCACTGTAACACTCTGATATATCCCACACCTCTCACTGTAACACCCTGAAACATCCCACACCCCTCACTGTAACACCCTGATATATCCCACACCCCTCACTGTAACACTCTGATATATCCCACACCTCTCACTGTAACACTCCGATATAACCCACACCCCTCACTGTAACACTGTTATATCCCACACCCCTCACTGTAACACCCTGATATATCCCACACCCCTCACTGTAACACTCTGATATATCCCACACCTCTCACTGTAACACTCCGATATAACCCACACCCCTCACTGTAACACTGTTATATCCCACGCTCCTCACTGTAACACCCTGATATATCCCACACCCCTCACTGTAACACTCTGATATACCCCACGCTCCTCACTGTTGCACTCTGATATATCCCACACCCCTCACTGTAACACTCTGATATATGCCACACCCCTCACTGTAACACTCTGATATACCCCACACCCCTCACTGTAACACTCTGATATACCCCACACCCCTCACTGTAACACTCTGATATATCCCACACCCCTCACTGTAACAGTCTGATATATCTCACACTATCTCTCACCCTGACTCTGTCCCTCAGTTCTACAGATGAACAAGGAGTGCGGTGATGCTGACCCCCTGAACCGGACCTTGGCTGTTGCCCCATGGAACGTTGCAGAGCTGAATGGAACGTTCCAGAAATTGTCCGAGACAGCGCGATTGCTCTGCCCAATGCTCCGAATCTGTTCAGGTGAGTGGGAGCTGCCGGCCGTACTCCTGCCCCCTCCCGCAACATCCCACGTTCTGCCCCATTGGGATCACCCCCACCCCTTCTCTCCCCCGCCCCCCACCCGCTGTCTCCCCACCCCCACCCCCGGTCTCCTCACCCCCACCCCCTGTCTCCCCACCCCCACCCCCTGTCTTCCCACCCCCACGCCCACCCCCTGTCTCCCCACCCCCGCCCTCCCCATCCTTCAGTCAAGGCCTTAATCTCCAAGCGGTGGAAGTCCGCACTATCCTGGCCTCTGCCTCCCGGAGTTTGGGACAGGCGAGGGGATGAATCGATCGGGGGGGTGGGGTCTGTCTGACAGATTGAAGGGATTGGATAAGGTGCAGGCGGGCAATCCAAGCTCGAAGCCTGAGGTCTACAGGTGAAACCACGGCGACCGGATCCGAGGCGTTGAAAGCAATGAAGAGATTCGATTGGGTCGATGGAGAGAAACTATTTCCTCTGATCCGGTGGGTTGTGGGGGAGCCGGGGAGGGGGAGTCGAGAACACGCGGGAAGGAGGTTAAAATTCGAGCCAGGACGTTCAGGGGGGACATCAGGAAACACCTCTTCACACAAAGGGGAGCGGAAATCAGGAACTCACCCCCGCCTCCGAAATAAACTGTGGGGCCGGAGGTCAAAGGGGAACGTCAAAACTGAGATTGAGGGATCGTTGTTGGGGATGGAGGGTCACGGAACCGAGGGAGTTAAGGTACAGAGCAGATCCAATAGAATGGTGTAAAATACTCGAGAGGGGCTGAATGGCCTCCTCCTGTTCCTGTGTAACAGGGTCGAGAGGGGCTGAATGGCCTCCTCCTGTTCCTGTGTAACAGGGTCGAGAGGGGCTGAATGGCCTCCTCCTGTTCCTGTGTAAAAGGCTCGAGAGGGGCTGAATGGCCTCCTCCTGTTCCTGTGTAAAAGGCTCGAGAGGGGCTGAAGTGCCTCTTCCTGTTCCTATATAACAGGCTCGAGAGGGGCTGAATGACCTCCTCCTGTTCCTTATGCCCCGATATATTTCTCTGAATTAGGTCTGTATAATTTTGCAGAGTCTCTCTGTACGAGCGGCTGGAAAGTTCATAATTATTATTGCTATAGATTGTCAACGAAGAGCAAGGATTGGAACTCGGCAAAAGTACATTGTGAATCCCTAAGTTCACACCTCATCATCATAAATACAGAACAGGAACAGGTGAGAATGACAGACGCATCTGTCAGAATTAAATAGAGAGAAAATATCCCTCTGCACCGTCCCCATCAAACACTCGCAGAACAGCTAAAGCACAGGGTTAGATACAGAGTAAAGCTCCCTCTACACTGTCCCCATCAAACACTCCCAGGACAGGGACAGCACAGGGTTAGATACAGAGTAAAGCTCCCTCTACATCGTCCCCATCAAACACTCCCAGGACAGGTACAGCGCGGGGTTAGATACAGAGTAAAGCTCCCTATACATCGTCCCCATCAAACACTCTCAGGACAGGTACAGCACGGGGTTAGATACAGAGTAAAGCTCCCTCTACACCCTCCCCATCAAACACTCTCAGGACAGGTACAGCACGGTGTTAGGTACAGAGTAAAGGTCCCTCTACACAGTCCCCAGCAAACACTCCCAGGACAGGTACAGCACAGGGTTAGATACAGAGTAAAGCTCCCTCCCTCTGAACCAGACTGTTCACAAACCTGGGGTTGTGTTTAATCTGGAGATGGGATTCCCACCTCATATCCACATCGTCACCAAGACGGCCTCTTCCCAACTCCGTAACATCACCCAGAACCACCCCGGTCTCAGCTCATCGATTGCTGAAACCCTCGTTCATGTAGTGTAGAGGGAGCATTACACTTTATCTAACCCCGTGCTATACCTGTCCTGGGAGAGTTTGATGGGGACAGTGTGGAGGGAGCATTACGCTGTATCTAACCCCGTGCTGTACCAGTCCTGGGGGTGTTTGATGGGGACAGTGTAGAGGGAGCTTTACTCTGTATCTAACCCCGTGCTGTACCTGTCCTGGGAGTGTTTGATGGGGACGGTGTAGAGGGAGCTTTACTCTGTATCTAACCCCGTGCTGTACCTGTCCTGGGAGTGTTTGATGGGGACGGTGTAGAGGGAGCTTTACTCTGTATCTAACCCCGTGCTGTACCTATCCTGGGAGTGTTTGATGGGGCAGTGTAGAGGGAGCTTTACATTGTATCTAACCCCGTGCTGTCCCTGTCCTGGGAGTGGTTGATGGGGTTGGTGTAGAGGGTGCTTTACTCTATATCTAACCCTAGGCTGTACCTGTCCTGGGAGTGTTTGATGGGGCAGTGTAGAGGGAGCTTTACTCTGTATCTATGTTTATCCCCAGAAGCCTTGAGCTGCCTGGGCCCTGTGATGCAGAGAACTCTCGCTAAACCTCTCCTCCTATATATCTGACTCTCACTCTCTGTCTCTCTCCATTTCTCTCCCTCTTTATCCGGCTCTCTCTCTCTCTGTCTGTCTCTCTCTCTCTCTACCCTCCTTAAGACGCTCCTTGTACCGATCTCTGTGTCTGTGCTTTTGGTTTCCTGTCCCTAATATCTCCCTGTTTGACTCGGTGTTCGATTCTCTTTGATAAGCCTCCTGTACCGTGCGCTGGGATGTGAAACGAGGGATATAAACGAGTAACGTGGTTGTTGTTTCTCTCAATAAGGTAGGTAGATATGTCACCATTGTCTGTTCTGTGCAGTTACACAGGCTGCTCAACGTGGGTCAATCTTTACTTCTCTATTCCAGGTAAAACTGGGCAGGAAACAGCTGGAGGAAGAAGATCAATAACTTCAACAAATCTTGGCATCGCCTGCCTCATTGTCTTAATCATCAGTTTGGCTATTGCAATAGGGCTGGGAGTCCCAGGTAGGAAGCTGAACCTCACATTGAAACTGTTACAGAGAGTGAACGGAGGCAATACTGAACTCCTTTATTTTCTCACCCTCTGTCCGTAAGCAGGGGTGTTTTCATGTTGGAAATAGGCTGTGGTGCGTTTACCCAAACCCTCAGTTTGTGAGGTCAGATTTTAAGGGAGAAGCAGCAACATCTCTCTAGGTTTAAATCAGCAGCGTAGTTTATTCATACATTCAAACCCGGGGGGGGTCATCACAACTTCATACACACACATAAGCACATAACAGGAGCATAGGAAAAAGCTTTTTTACAGCTTTCAATAACTTAATCGAAGTTGTTTGGTTGAAGAAGGGCCACTTTTCAAATAAAGCAAAAGCAAAAGTTTACGATCCCTTTCAAACACGACACAGCCAATGATATATCCTACACCCCTCACTGTAACACTCTGATATATCCCACACCCCTCACTGTAACACTCTGATATATCCCGCATACCTCACTGTAAATCTCTGATATATCCCACATCCCACAATGTCACACTCTGCTATATCCCACACCCCTCACTGTAACACATTAATATATACCACACGCCCCACTGTAACACACTGATATATCCCACACCCCTCGCTGTAACATTTTGAAATATCCCACACCCCTGACTGTAACACTCTGATATATCCCACACACCTCACTGTAACACACTCTGATATATCCCACACTCCTCACAGCAACACTGTGATATACCCCACATCCCTCACGGTAACACTGTGATGTACCCCACACCCCTCACTGTAACACTCTGATATATCCCACACCCCTCACTGTAACACTCTGATATATCCCACACCCCTCACTGTAACACTCTGATATATCCCGCAGACCTCACTGTAAATCTCTGATATATCCCACACCCCACATTGTAACACTCTGATATATCCCACACCCCTCACTGTAATACTCTGATATATCCCACACCCCTCACTGAAACACTCTGATATATCCCACACCACTCACTGTAACACTGATATATCCCACACCCCTCACTGAAACACTCTGATATATCCCACACCCCTCACTGTAACACTGATATATCCCACACCCTCACTGTAACACTCTGATAGATCCCACACCCCTCACTGTAACACTCTGATATAACCCACACCCCTCACTGTAACACTCTGATATATCCCACACCCCTCACTGTAACACTCTGATATATCCCACACCCCTCACTGTAACACTCTGATATATTCCACACCCCTCACTGTAACACTCTGATATATCCCTCAACCCTCACTGTAACACACTGATATATCCCGCATACCTCACTGTTACACTCTGATATATCCCGCATACCTCACTGTAAATCTCTGATATATCCCACATCCCACAATGTCACACTCTGATATATCCCACACCCCTCACTGTAACACATTAATATATTCCACCCGCCCCACTGTAACACACTGATATATCCCACACCCCTCGCTGTAACATTTTGAAATATCCCACACCCCTGACTGTAACACTCTGATATATCCCACACACCTCACTATTACATGCAGATATAACCCACACCCCTCACTGTAACACACTGATATATCCCACACTCCTCACTGCAACACTCTGATATATCCCATATCCCTCACTGTAAGTCTCTGATATATCCCACACCCCTCACTGCAACACTCTGATATATCCCACACCCCTCACGGCAACACTGTGATATACCCCACATCCCTCACGGTAACACTGTGATGTACCCCACACCCCTCACTGTAACACTCTGATATATCCCACACCCCTGACTGTAACACTCTGATATATCCCACACCCCGCACGGTTACAGTCTGGTATATAACCCACACCTCACTGTAACACCCTGATATATCCCACACCCCTCGCTGCAACACTCTGATATACCTCACACGCCCACTGTAGCTTTGTGGTATATCACAGATCACTCACTTTAACATTGCAATATATCCCACCCGCCTCTCAGTAACATTGTGATATATCCCATACCCAAGACTTTACCTCTGTGATATATCACACACTCCTCACTGTAACACTCTGATATGTCCCATTCCCCTCACTGCAACACTCTGATATATCCCACACCCCTCACAGTTACAGTCTGGTATATAACCCACACCTCACTGTAACACCCTGATATATCCCACACCCCTCGCTGCAACACTCTGATATACCTCACACGCCCACTGTAGCTTTGTGGTATATCACAGATCACTCACTTTAACATTGCAATATATCCCACCCGCCTCTCAGTAACATTGTGATATATCCCATACCCAAGACTTTACCTCTGTGATATACCACACACTCCTCACTGTAACACTCTGATATGTCCCATTCCCCTCACTGCAACACTCTGGTATATCCCACACCCCTCACAGTTACAGTCTGGTATATAACCCACACCTCACTGTAACACCCTGATATATCCCACACCCCTCGCTGCAACACTCTGATATACCTCACACACCCACTGTAGCTTTGTGGTATATCACAGATCACTCACTTTAACACTGCAATATATCCCACCCGCCTGTCTGTAACATTGTGATATATCCCATACCCATGACTTTACCTCTGTGAGAAATCACACACTCCTCATTGTAACATTCAGATATATCGCACACACCTCACTGTAACACCCTGATATATCCCACAACCCTCACTGTAACACCCTGATATATCCCACACCACTCACAGTTGCAGTCTGGTATATAACCCACACCACACTGTAACACCCTGATGTATCCCACACTCCTCACTGTAACACCCTGATGTACCCCACACCCCTCACGGTAACACCCTGATGTACCCCACACCCCTCACGGTAACACCCTGATGTACCCCACACCCCTCACGGTAACACCCTGATGTACCCCCCACCCCTCACGGTAACACCCTGATGTACCCCACACCCCTCACGGTAACACCCTGATGTACCCCACACCCCTCACGGTAACACCCTGATGTACCCCACACCCCTCACGGTAACACCCTGATGTACCCCACACCCCTCACGGTAACACCCTGATGTACCCCACACCCCTCACGGTAACACCCTGATGTACCCCACACCCCTCACGGTAACACCCTGATGTACCCCACACCCCTCACGGTAACACCCTGATGTACCCCACACCCCTCACGGTAACACACTGATGTACCAACACACCCCTCACGGTAACACCCTGATGTACCCCACACCCCTCACGGTAACACCCTGATGTACCCCACACCCCTCACGGTAACACCCTGATGTACCCCACACCCCTCACGGTAACACCCTGATGTACCCCACACCCCTCACGGTAACACCCTGATGTATCCCACACCCCTCATTGTAACACCCTGATGTATCCCACACCCCTCACGGTAACACCTTGATGTATCCCACACCCCTCACTGTAACACCCTGATGTATCCCATACCCCTCACTGTAACACCCTGATGTATCCCGCATCCCACACTGTAACACTCTGATATACCCCACACCCCTCACTGTAACACTCTGATATATCCAACACCCCTCACTGTAACACTCTGATATATCCCACACCCCTCACTGTAACACTCTGATATATCCCACATCCCTCACGGTAACACTGTGATGTACCCCACAGCCTTCACTGTAACATTCTGATATATCCCACATCCACATCACTCACTCCAGCTCTGTTGTGACATAGACAGGTGTCGGAGTGGGCAGGTAGGGGATTGACAACGTTTGACACAGAGAAGTGTGAAGTGATTGATTTTGGCTGGAAGAATATGTAGAGTCAGGTTCCATCGAGGCATTCAAGGGGGCATTGGATGGTTATTTGAACAGATACAATGTGCAAGGGTACAGGGGGGAAAAGGCAGGG
This sequence comes from Cetorhinus maximus, assembly GCF_964194155.1. NCBI lineage: Eukaryota > Metazoa > Chordata > Chondrichthyes > Lamniformes > Cetorhinidae > Cetorhinus > Cetorhinus maximus. The sequence goes on from NW_027597311.1 coordinate 82,125, forward strand.
CGATGGCACTGGGTCCTAACGCTCATTCGGAGAGCCAGTGCGGACAAATGGCCTCCTTCTGTGCGGTTCAGACCCTGTGGTCCTTTAATCCTGTGAGTTCTGTGACCCTGTGATTCTCTCAGTCCTACAGATGGACAAGAACATGACGGGGTTAAGCGGAAAGATCCAGAACATGTCCGAGACCCTTGAAAAGATGCTCCGGAACCTCAGATCCCTCTGCACCGTTCTCCGAAACTGCTCGGGTGAGTTGGCGCTGAATGGGCCTCCACCTGCTCCCACGTAACAGGCTCGAGAGGTGCTGAATAGCCTCATCCTTTTCCTGTGTAATAGGCTCGAGAGGAGCTGAATGGCCTCCTCCTGTTCCTGTGTAACAGGCTCGAGAGGTGCTGAATGGGCCTCCTCCTGTTCCTGTGTAACAAGCTCGAGAGGGGCTGAATGGCCTCCTCCTGTTCCTAATGTCCTGATGTATTTCTCTGAACTAAGTCTTCATAAATTTGCAGAGTCTCTCTGTCCTAGCGGCTGGAAAGTTCATAATCATCATTGCTATAGATTGTCAACGAAGAGCAAGGAATGGTACTCGGCAAAACTACAATGTGAATCCCGAACTTCACACCTCATCGTCATAAATACAGAACAGGAACAGGTGAGAATGACAGACGCATCGGTCAGAATTAAATAGAGAGAAAATATTACTCTACACTGTCCCCATCAAACACTCCCAGGACAGGTACAACACGGGGTTAGATGCAGAGTAAAACTCCATCTACACCATCTCCATCAAACACTCCCAGGACAGGTACAGCCTGGGGTTACAGATTATAGCTCCCTCTACACTGTCCACATCAAACAATCCCAGGACAAGAACAGAACGGGGTTAGATACAGATTAAAGCACCCTCTACACCGTCCCCATCAAACACTCCCAGGACAGGTACAGCACGGGGTTGGATACAGAGTAAAGCTCCCTCTACAGCGTCCCCAACAAACACTCCCAGGACAGTTACAGCACGGGGTTAGATACAGAGTAAAGCTCCCTCTACACTGTCCCCATCAAACACTCCCAGGACAGGTACAGCACAGGGTTAGATACAGAGTAAAGCTCCCTCTACACCGTCCCCATCAAACACTCCCAGGACAAGTACAGCACGGGGTTAGATACAGAGTAAAGCTCTCTCTACACTACATGGACGAGGGTTTCAGCAGTCGATGAGCTGAGCCCGGGGTGGTTCTGGGCGATGTTACGGAGTTGGGAAGAGGCCGTCTTGGTGACAATGAGGATATGAGGTGGGAATCCCATCTCCAGGTTAAACCCGACCCCGGTTTGTGAACAGTCTGGTTCAGACTCAGAGAGTTCCCAGGATGGAGTCGGTAACTCGGGAATGCAGTTTGGAACAGAGACGGAAAACAACAACTTCAGTCTTCCCGATATTTAATCAGAGGGAATGAGGGAGAATTTCCTTAGAAAGGATTTGGTGTATTTTGGGTATCAGTTGTGTGTGTGAGTGAATCAGTGTATCCCTGTGTGTGTGTGTGTGTGAGAGTGTGTCGGTGTGTGTGTGTGTGTGTCTGTGTCACTGTGAATTAAGGCCGTAAAACTAACTGCTCACACCCCATCATTGTATCCACTGCAGAATTTCATAGAGAAATCTATCGAGAACAATCCTCGGGATTACTGGATCGGACTAACAGATCGAGAGAGTGAAGGAAACTGGAAATGGGTGGATGGGACCCCAGTGAGGTGAGTCCCAGCGTCGCATGGAGAGAGCGGGACAGTGGGATTAGATTGGGATTGATACAGGGCTATGGGGAGAGATTTGGACAGTGGGATTAGTTTGGGGATTTGTACAGGGCTATGGAGAGAGGGCGGGACAGTGGGATTAGTTTGGGATTTGTACAGGGCTATGGGGAGAGAGCGGGACAGTGGGATTAGTTTGGGATTGATACAGGGCTATGGGGAGAGAGCGGGACAGTGGGATTAGTTTGGGATTGATACAGGGCTATGGGGAGAGAGCGGGACAGTGGGATTAGTTTGGGATTGATACAGGGCTATGGGGAGAGAGCGGGACAGTGGGATTAGTTTGGGATTGATACAGGGCTATGGGGAGAGAGTGGGACAGTGGGATTAGTTCGGGATTTGTACCAGGCTGTAGGAATCTTGTTGATTCTGTGCAGAATGTGGTGGATTTTTATCGGTATTTTTTATTTCCCCAATTCCCAGTTTTACTCGATGGGAGCAGGGTGAACCGAATAATGGGAGTGGTAATGAAAACTGTGCCATCATCAGAATAAACGGCTGGAATGATGTCAGTTGTACCGATCGCCTCTCTTTCATCTGTGAGAAAAGGGCACTGCCCTGCATCGAGGCAGCTGATATTGAGAAATATTGTTCCTGAAGAGAGACTGGGACACAGAACGAGAGTGTCAGGATTGTCCAAAGATCCCCAGCCCCTCCTCCCTTCCCCACAATCCCCGACTGCCCGAGGCCACGTCCGTAAGGTGAAAGTTCATCTGTTCCCCTTCTCCCCCAGGAGAAGCCTCCTGCAGCGCCACCAGTGGTAGGAGGGGTGGAATGACAGTGTGACGGTTGACATTGGAAAACCCCATTATAAATCCAGGCAGGAATCCGACAAAATGTTACAGGACAGAAGCCCTGCATTTCTCTAGCACCTTTCACTAACTCAGGAGATCCCCAATGTACTTTTGCAGCCAATGAAGTAACTCCTTACAATGTTTTCATTGTTGTTAAGTCAGAAACGAGACATTCAATTTGCGTGCAGTAACCTCTCACTGGACTTGGGACTAAACTCCGTCACATCGGAAATAGCCTTTGGACTTTTTCTTCTCATACTCTGGAAATCGTGTGAACTCATTTTCATCTCCGTGGTTCTTGTACTGTTACTATCCATAGTTGTAAAAATTTCCTTTGTCTATCCTCCATTTCTGTGTGTGTGTGTGAGTGTGTGTGTGTGTGTGTGTGCGTATGTGTGTCTGTGTATGTGTGCGCCTGTGTGTATGTGGGTGCATTTTTTTTGTGTGTGTTTGCATGTGTATGTATTTTGGTATGTATATGTCTGTGTGTCTGTGTGTGAGTGTTTGCTTGTGTGAGTGTGTGTGTGTCTTTATGTGTCCGTGTGTGAGTGAATGTGTGGGTGTGTGTGTGAACGTGTGTGTATATGTTGTGTGTGTCTGTGTGTGAGTGTTATGTGTTGTGTATATGTGGTGTGTGTGTGTGGGTGTGTGAGTGTGTGTGTGTGGGTGTGAATGTGGAGGTTGACATTGTGAACATTTCTGCCCCGGGTTTTAAATTCAAATAAACTAACTCGAGTTGATCATAATGTGAGTTTGCTGTGAGTGATTAGTAAAGTGGATCAGACACACTGAGGGTTTGGGAAAACACACCACAACACACTTCACAAAGAATTCAAAACACCTTCTGCGTACGGACAGTTGGTGAGAGACACAAGTACAATTTGAACAGAACAGTTCATTCTGAGGAACCTACCAACTCAGACATGTGTACAAGATCTCCAACTTGGTAATACTGCACCTAACTTCTCAATTCCTTCATACACCAACCTACGCACTTTTGCTTTAACCAATCCCTTAGGTGTGTTCGGTGTCCTGATGTTTACCCAGGAAGTGACCACAATGAGCTGGAAATCACAATTGCTTCTTTCACCGATTAACTGAAATCTGTGTCCCTCTCGTCCTCGCTCCTTTCCCCAACGCGGCAGTTTCTCCCTATCTATTCACGTTGTTGCTATCCCTTTCATCCCGTGAGCTATAACTTTGCTCACAAGCCTGTTGTGTGGCACTGTATCGAATGCCTTCTGGAAGTCCGTATACACTACATCTACAGTGGTACCCTCATCGACCCTCTCTGTTCCCTCATCAAAAAAACTCCAACAAGTTCATTAAACAGTATTTTCCCAGAACAAATCTGTGCTGGTTTTCCTTAATTCACCGGCATTTGTCCTTGTGATGATTTAATTTACTCCTGGATTATTGTTTCCAGAAGCTTCCCCACTGTCGAGGTAAAATTGACCGGCCTGTAGTTGCTGGGTTTATCTTTTCACCCTGTGTTGAGCAAGGGTGTAATGCTTGCAATTCTCCAGTCCTCTGGAACAACCCCAGAGTAATGTTTTTAGAGACTGTGCCCATGTCGTCTGTTCTGGAGCATAAAAAAAAGAGTTAACAGGTGTGATATGTTCATGTATGACATAGATGATGATATATCAATAACCTCAATCAGTCATGAGTTAGACTCTTGAAAGAGAGAGAGGAGTTGGAAACAGGCCTAGGTGTAATGTGCCTACTCTGTAACCTGTTCACAAGTCGTACTAGTAAACAACTGTTGATCAGATACCAAAGAGAATCTACAGGGTGCCCAATAGCCAAGTCCCATGCCTAGAGGCCAAGATGGAAGGACCATTATATAACATGGTGGCAGCCGTGGAGACATTGATGCGTAAAACACAAGGTTGTTCTCGAAGGAACCACAGGGTGACAGCAGCTCGATAGCAGCTTGTAACACATTGATGGAAGAAGGAAGAACACTGGAGGGAGGAAAGGATGACCATCCCTGGTTAGCAGTCCCTGCCCCAACCTGGTCCATTTAACCACCCCGAGTGCCTGCGGAGAGGCCAGCAGTGGGAGTTATGGAAACACCATTGTCTCCAGTATGGAGCAGCATCAGGCCTTCACGTGAAAGAGCAGAAGCTTCAGGTCAGGACCTTTCTGTATGCAGTAGGTCCAGTGGCAGATGGCATTGTCATAGGACAGGGGAGTCGACAGCGAATTTTAAGCTCACACTAAACACCTTTGACACTCACTTAAGCCTGAAGCAAGACTTCGTAATTCAACAAACACATTCTAACCAGCCCTCGTAGCAACCTGGGGAATCTATTGGATTATTCCTAACCGACCTATACATTCAGGTGAGTCCTTGCAGAAACAGGGAGCTGACTGATGAGCGAATCCGTGATCACGGGGTCGTGGTGTCCAGGATGAAAAACCCTCCAACATTTTGCAGAAGAAAGATGATCTTATTTCAGATCAAGCGTTCCAGTGTGCGAGGCAAGGTTGTAAAACATCAAGATCACAAAACAACGATAACTTCAACAATAAGCTCAACCTTGAAAAACACAAACAAATTCAACAATCTCAACATTAGAAAGCACCAATAAATTCAACAACCCCAACATTGAAAAGCACCAACAAATTCAACAACAACCTCAACACTGGAAACACCAAGAAATTCAAAAACTCCAACGTTACAAAACACCAACCAATTCAACAACATCAACATTGAAAAACACCAACAAATTCAACAACAATCTCAACATTGAAAAGCACCAACAAATTCAACAACAATCTCAACATAGAAAAACACAACAAATTCAACAACAACCCCAACATTGAAAAGCACCAACAAATTCAACAACAACCTCAACACTGGAAACACCAAGAAATTCAAAAACTCCAACGTTACAAAACACCAACCAATTCAACAACAACCTCAACATTGAAAAGCACCAACAAATTCAACAACAATCTCAACATTGAAAAGCACCAACAAATTCAACAACA